>NC_056731.1:296468546-296741046 GCF_019279795.1 Protopterus annectens
GGTGCCAGAGCCGTGGGCTCAAGCTCAATGCCAAGAAATGTATAGTTATCCCCTTTGGGAAAAAACATGTATCCATGAATTACCATATAGGTGGCAGTACACTAAACACAGAAAGTGTGATAAGAGACTTAGGGACACAGGTGGACAGTGGTCTCACCTTCGATAACCACATCGCCACAACAGTCAGGAAATCCTTCTATGTGGCACACCTTATCACGAAGGGCTTTTCATCCAGAAAAAAGGAGGTCATTGTCCCACTGTACTCATCCCTCATTAGACCCATTATAGAATACAACGCCCCATTTAGTATGTACCTCTCAAGACATCTGCAACAACTGGAAAGGCCTCAGAAATACCTCACTAAAAGAATCACAGGCCTAAAGCAGATGCCCTACGCTGACCGCTTTAAAAAGCTCCAGCTATACTCTGTTGCATATCGTCTACTCAGAGGCGATCTCTGCTTAACATACAAGGCCATGTCAAACCCAGAGCTGTTGGACATGCTACACTTATAGAAATCCCAATCCCTCAGAGCTACATGCTCCAGGGATCTAAACCTTGTCATCACAATAAACAAAACATGCTGGAGGGATAGGTTCCTGACCCAGAGACTCCCCAGACTCTGGAATAGATTGCCCATACATGTCAAGCAGAGTGCCTCTTTGGACCTCTTCAGCAGGAACCTTGACGATTGGATGGGAGAAAGGAAATTCACCCCAGGGATCACGTCAGTCGCCCTGCTAGACAGGGGTCCAGGAAAGTAAATAATGTGGGAAGAAATAGCCAGGGAATTGTTATGGCTAGGCTTGTATAGGCCCTAGGGCTGATAGCCTAGTACCAACCTATGAACCTATGAACCTATGAACATTGCTAACAATATGTAAATGAGCTTAACAAAAATATTATAGCAAAATATAATAACAGAACACAATATAAACATGCATGTTTCAGGCATGCAGGAATACTATATATATTTTTTTACAATATATATGAGGTACATAGGTAATGTAGCTTTACAAGGTGAGCCACTTCTGAAAGACCAACATTGGTCATGTAGTTTCACAAGTTAGGTCATCTGAAGGAACAAAGATTAATAAAGAAAAGACAGATAGTGGGATAGCCCTATGTGAGATGAGCACTATTTGGGCTATAATGTGTGAGATGAGTAGGAAAAAGTAGGAAGTGTATTAGTTGGGAGCAATACAGGGGCATAGCCAATTATTATTTAAATAGTCTTTCAGGGTTGTTTTAAATGTGGGCAGGTTGGGGTTGAGTCTCCATGATAGTTGTGAGAATGGATTACTTTTAGAATTAGTTTGTTGGATGACCTGAGGAGTCTACAGTTTGTGGCTGCCTGGACTAGGTTTGCTAGAGCTGGGCAGTCAGTAGGGTTGAATATGATTTTTATGGGAAAGTGAAAGTAATAATAGGTTGGGAAGTTCTAGCCAGTTGAGCTTTCGGAGAGCAGTGCAGTGGTGTGTTCTGTGGGGTTGGTTGGTGACAAACTTAGCTATTCTGTTACAGCAGGAGTCTAGTTTATTTAGGTCAGTTTTTGATATGTTAGTAAAGTACCTTAGAGCAGTATAGAAGGGTGGATAGCAAGTGGGATCTTGCAGTGGCCAGTCTAGCATGTTGTGTAAGGTAAGGTTTAACCCTGTATAGAACATCTAGTTTAGAGTGGATTTTTTTTGATAGTCGGATAGATGTGTTTATCAAATTTTACTGAGTCATCTATGCTTACCTCTAGCAGCTTGGTTTGATTGGTGAGTTTGATTTTTGTACCTTTGTTAGATAGTATGGAGAGGGATTGGGTACTGGGTTTGGAAGATTTATTAGAGAAAATTATGAGCTTGGTCTTACTTGGATTTAGGATGAGTTGGTGGCTGGTGAGGTACATTTCAATGTCTTGGAATGATGATTGCATTTTGTGTTGGAGTTCTTGTGGGGAGTGTGCTGAGCAGGTAAGGGAGGAGTCATCTGCATATTGGATGATGGTGGCATGTTGGGTGGCAGTATGTAGGTTGTTGGTAAATATTATGAAGAGGAGGGGCCCAAGTATGGAGTCTTGTGGTACCCCAGTGGTGACCGGTAATAGTGGGGAGAGGTTCTAGTTCCTTTCCCACTTTTCAAATATGCAGTTTTACTATTTTTGAGTAAACTACATCTTTAATGGAGCAATGTGTTAAGGGCTTGGTGACCCCCTGTGTGCATAGTAATGACTATTGCATGGATGTGTTGCTGTCTCATGTATGCAGTTGCAGCTGGTGTATGACTGCTGAAGGTATATTAAGCTCTTACACTCCTCTGACTCCCTAAGATTGTTTTGATGTTGTTTATGAGAAGCAGTGCTTTAATAAGATGTGCCAATGCCATGTGGCCAGCAATCATGTAAATACATAAAGGATATAACCTGACAGTGAGATTCTGAGATAGTAAACAATTTTCTGTTTGTACACAGCTTGGAAATGTCACCACCATTAATTTGCATGTTACCCAGGTGTCCCTGTCATATAGCTGTAATATTCTTGTATCAGTTATCTAAGATAGTACTATGTATTCCTATCTCAGGGATATACAGCTCAAATTATAGCATGCCTTCCATATACTGTTACAGTCACCACATGTATAATGTGCATTGAAAGTACCTATATTACCACTGGGGAAGCTTTCAAGTTGTGGCATTTGGGATGTTAGTTTGTTGTCTGCATTCTGTTGTTAGTTAGTTTGCTAGGTGCATGTGAAATGAACTGTAAAGTGTAACAAGGTACCAGTCTTATATTGCACATCAGCCCCTTCTAGTGTTTACTGTCAGAATGTTACTTAACCAGCATTGCTTAACTTAACTGCAGAGCCTTCCGTATGCCAACCCCCCCAACATGGATATTCTTAGTGCAGCAATAACACTGCTTTTTAATGAATTTATTAATTTATTTTTGTCAACTTTATATTTACTTTTTGACTCTGTGTAATGTTCATTTCAACAATGGTAACAACATTGCATACTTGAACAATGTTTGCATAATGTAACATACTACAATATAGTGTCATCAAACACAATCTAAACACAATTAGTACTGGAGTGTGATAACAGATCATGTATAGCAGGACTCGGTGGTCATGCACAAACTACAGGTCAACACATCTCTGTTGCATTTCTGTATTCAGATATAGGCGGTTCAAGTAGATGTATGAATTGCAACATCTTTACTTTTAACTAACTTGCCAAAACAACTTGAGTTAAGAAGACAGAAAGGGACACAAGTAACACGGAGAAAGAAAACTCCCATTTTTCTACAATAATTAGTAAAGTTATGATATTGCAGTAACATAATAGCACAAAGTTTCTTTAACACCCATCTCTAATAAATAGACACCTCCAGTAGCAACTGGTATACAAACATTTCCTTGCAAGCAACAGAGGGAAATAGGCATTACTATCTGGAGTAAATTATAACATTGTAATGTGCTTTAGGCATGAGGTTGGTACACTCCCCCTGGTAAACAATGTATGGTGAATATATTTTATATTAATTGTGTATGTCACTGCTGTTAGTGCATTTTGCGGCACATCTGCTGTGAAGTACTCATATAAATGGTTATACAAGTGTGCGACTAGTACGCACGGATACTTAATGTGTTAACCACATCTGTGAATGCTATTTTTTATCTTCATTACTCCTGTAACTACATTTTGTAAGCATGACAAAGCCCTTCATAATAGCATCTGATAAGGGGATAATATAGCCAATAGTTCTATTTAATAGTATGTAAATGCATTGTTGCAGTTTCACAGTCCATCACATCACATTATATGTCTGTTTGCGTGTGTGACAAATGCAACTATATCCCTAAATATGAACAAGTGCCTATTCATACCTTACACCTCCTTCCTTTCCCTTCTTCACTTACTTCCTTACTTCAGTTTCTTTCCCAGAGTTTCTAAATATGCCATAACCCTGTTTTTTCTCACTTCAAAATGCAATTCCTGTTTGTATTATACTAACATACATTTAATTTCTCTATAAACTAGCTAAAAGTTCTCTAAATTTCTATAAATATTAAATGATTATCATATATGTTGTATCTGTTCTTAATAATGTTTTTACATTCTGTTTAATTTAGTATAATTATTTAAATTTAGACAAAGTGAAAAAAGAAGCAATAGTGTACCAAAATAACTTAGTAAATCCAAAGCTTTACAGTCAGTACACTGCCCACTATTTATAGTCACTGAATGAATTCATTAAACTAATAGTTAATTAAAACTGGCAGTTCACTAATAAGCGTATCTATGAGCACATTCATGATATGTGAAAAATTAACTTGAACAACTTGTTATAGAAACGTACAATGCAATGTACAGTGTGTATCAGATTTAGAGTCGCTGTCATAGAAGAGGTTTCCCCTAACCCTGCAGGCAGCCCCTTGGAAATGATCTTGGAATCTAAAGAGTTATGGTGACAATTGCAGTTGAATTCTCATGACCCACTAAGCTTAAATGAAAACGTTTGCATAGCTAGTATATTAAACTTAAAGCTCTTGATTTATAATTAAAACTTTTTTAGAATGATAGACTAGCTTTTATAATTATTAGATGTGTATAGGACTTTTACAATGACTGCATACTAGATTATATTGTTATATTTTTATTGATATGCTTTAATACTAAATATGTATGTATGTAAGAGTATTGAATTCCACAGCTGTATTTGCCTTTATGGTGTTTAATGGATTGATTCAGTGACTATAAATAGTGGGTTGTGTTTGGATTTTGTACTTTTACAAAAATTGAGTTCTGAAGAAGTTCACAGAATGTAATGCGGACGAAAGCACTTAACCTTGTACAATGTTTTTAATGCTTACAGCATTTACATTAAATTTGGATTTACAGCTTAGCATAGTGCTCAGATTTCAATTGTATAATTATTTAAATTGTCGATGATTTTGTATTATTTTTGGAAATTTAAAATTCTTTAAAATTCTTTGTCTTAAACTATTTTTGAGTTACTTTGGAACTTTTTGCCCTAGGCCTCCAAAAAAGGGTAACTACCCAGTCAGACTTTCCTTGTAATCAAATATCAATAAAATAATAAACTATAATGCAATCAGTGCAATAAATAAAATAAAAATAAAAATCTGCCTTGCTAATGTTACAGTTCATGTGCATTACATAAGCACTTGTTAGGTTACTCCTTTAATTATTCAAGAAACTTTGGAGTTGAAAAGTGTAAAGCAATACTGCATTTGCAGTTAGCTCTGCCTTGTCAATCTTATTATTGTTTTGAATATCACTAAATGAATTTTATTTACTACTCTGCCCCTTAATTACTCCAAAAACCTTAAGAGTAGTACAATGTAAGACTTTTCAGAATTCCCACCCATGGACCGCGGTGGTGGTGCTGCAGTAGCGTTGTCGCCTCACAGTAAGAGCTGTCCGGTTCGATTCTCAGCTAGAGCGTCTTATGCGTGGTGACATGCATGAATGGGCGTACCTTCGTTGAAGATTGTGCATCAGGGCTG
Organism: Protopterus annectens; assembly: GCF_019279795.1. NCBI lineage: Eukaryota > Metazoa > Chordata > Ceratodontiformes > Protopteridae > Protopterus > Protopterus annectens. The sequence goes on from NC_056731.1 coordinate 296,474,067, forward strand.
GCAACTCAGCACGTAAAAATCAACTGCCAATCATTAGCGGACTGGAGTTCCGCTGTGGCGACCCCTAACCGGGAAAAAGCCGAAAGACACAGCAACATTAAATAATGATTGCTACTCATAACATGTTGCTGACCTTTCCTCTGTGACCATCCCTTCTATTGGTACAGCTCCTCTTATTTTCTCACAGTAAGTCATCATATGGCACCTGCATGGCTCTGATCTGCAAAGTATTCCAGTTTGGAATGTCAGTTTTGCAACAAGGTTGTACCATGCATCAGTTTTATGGAAGGTTTCTCATGACCTTCAGGAGCCCACCTATATACGTAACCTCAATGCAGATAATGCAAAAAAAGCAGCTCTTCTATCTGGTACAATGACACTGATGTCATTTTTATGCAAAGGTTTTAAGCTGTTCTTTCCAGTTTCATGCCTTATTGTCTTTTGTCTCAATGTAATAAAACGTTAAATGACAACCTGTTTGCACATGGCTGTCTTATTGCAACAAATTACTGAATCATGTATTAACTGTACTGTTAAATGCATAGAACATTGATGTGCAATTGTAATCCATTATTGAATCATGCATAAACAGCACTCTGTTATGTGCATGGAGCATAGATGCACAGTTACGCATTGGACAGTAGTTCAATCCTTCAAATTGTTGCCCATTTGAACAATATGAGGTCTGATACGTGTATGTGCCTAGTCCAGCCCAGTGCTACAGAGTGATAAACCCCTTACTGCTCCTCAGAGGACCCAGGTTTGGCTAGTGTCACGAACACTGGTAAGAATGGACAGGAGAATCAGAGTGAGATGCTGATGCCAGCTTGCCCCTTCAGGAGGGATAAGGAGGCTGGCTAAGTTATCTGCAATAACAGCATCATGAGCCTGGTGACCTCATCACTGATAGAGGTAAACAGCTTCACCGGGAGGTTGCACATGTGCAGAGATGTGTGAGCTCCTCCCATAGGCAGAAAATGTACAGCACACAAGGATGCCATTCAGTAGGAGGGGGTAGAGCACACTGTCTGGCAGCAGTATGATGCTGCACCAGAATCCTTGATCTTTTCAGTGTCCCCACAATGGCCTCAGACATGAGTCAGTTTCAACCTAGGGGAAGGATGGGTCAGGTAAACCTAGTGATTGAGGAGAGGAGTTGGTGGCAATTGATGGTCAGCTGTGAATAGGGGGAGAAAAATAAAATGGATATCTGTTTCTCTGCAACAACTCAGTAGTGCTGTTACCTAATTACGTAATCAGAGTCATTTATGGACAGGTCAAATCAATATAAAAATGCACAGAAAATGTATTTAACATTTATGCGCATTTGCTTAATGTTCATTCATCTGGAAGAAAGCTGAACAATATGTTGCTGTATTTCCAGATATATTTAATGTGTAGTTGATCGTGTGTTGCTGTGATATGATTATTATATTAATGATAGACAGAACCATAACTAGCTGTTCGGGCACCTTGTGCTGTATTCCCCAACAGGCACAAAAAAAAATGCTCTGAAGTGCATCAGCTCTGACTGCACATGCAGTGTCAGCATTCATGTCTGAATGTCAGTACTGCTTACCAACACACATCAGCTGATCATGCCTCCAGTACCTTGTGCCTGAGGCAGCTGCCCCAATTCATCCCACCTTAGCTATAACTGTGGTGATGGCCCATTCCATTCAAATTACAGTGTGATAAAGAACGTAAAAATTATTGCACAACAACACATTTTTTCATAAAAAGCAAGGCAGAGGAAAAATACAATAAATTAGTGCATTCATTCTTTTAATTCATAAAACTTCAGAATAAATTAATAGCTTTAGCTTTCACACATAAATACAAATCAACAGTATCGTGTGACACATGACTTGAAACATCCAATGAAAAAATATATAATAAAAAATTTAAGAAAAAGATAACTCACTAAATTTTAAAGGTCCCTATGGTTTCCAACACACATTTGTATAATTTGCATAAACAAGTGTGTGTTGGGAACTGTAGCGGCTTTTAAAATGAAGTGAGTGATCTATTTTCTTAGATTTTGTATGGTATCTTTTTTCATTGGATGTTTCAAGTCATATGATAATGTCAGTTTGTATTTATGTTTGAAAGTTGAAGTTATTAATTAATTCTTAAGAAGTTCTATGAATTAAAAGAATGAATGCACTAATGTATTGTATTTTTACCTTGGTGTGCTGGGTACAGGACGTTTTGACCCCACCGATTCGCCCCCGGACGATTCGCCCCGACCTATTAGACCCTGGATGGTTGGACCTGAACAATACATTAAAAAAATTTAAAAAAGAAAGTTTAAACACAATTAAAACAGTAAACAGAAATATAATACATAAAAAACGATGAACAGAAACCACGGACTGTAAAAGTAATAATCATAACATCCGGATTGCCGGGGTTGCTGTAGTTCGTAATTTCTGTTCAACGTACTCCTATGGATTAATGGCTGAAAGTTAAACAGTCATCTTGTTTTTCAGAGCACATAATACGCCTTTTAGATTCATCGCTACCCCTGAAACAATGTTTTGTGGGAGATGTAGTGTAGTGTAAATATTAGAAAAAATGTTTTAAAATAACTGACACAACTGGTACATTACACAGACTACATTGCTTGTGAGGTACAAAGCAACCTATAATGTTTTTAGGAGAGTGCAGTTGTTTACCTGAATTTGTTACAGCAGGTTTTCCTAACGAGACTACATTACTAAAAACACTTCTAGTATTGTACCCAGGGATTAATGAATAATTTATGGAGTTGATGTTGAATACCAGTTATCAAACATTAATATTTAAAAAGACTATGCTGAAGGCTGTGCCAGAATGGGAAGAAAGCAAATTGGCAGGGTTGGGAAAGTTCTCAAAGCTGTTCTTTCAGAATGAATGATATCGCAAACACAACATGGCAGTTTGACGTACTCTTTAATACATGGTACAGTTAACATATGAACTATCCTAAACTTTCTCTTTACTAAATATTTTGATAACTGATTCATATATGTACAGAGTTTAATTTTATTCCCCCAAAATTCTGATCATGAACATTATATGTACAAAGAAGCAGAAAGAGATATCAGAACGATTTGACCTCGGACAGTTGGATCCCAATAAAAACATTACGTAAGTGAAGCCAAAGCACATCAAAGCAAAAATAGAAATGAAAGACTATCTAAACATTCTTAACATTAATTTAGAAAGTATTACTTTTCTATTTATGTGCTTCGACTACACTTACTTTAAACTAAGTGCAAAATGGAACTTTAATTATATATACAAAACCAGTCCCCCAGATTCAGCAAGCCCTGCACAGTGTGCAGGACTAGTGCAGGAGCTCCAGCAGGCAATATGTCTGCTGTGCGATCCAGGAATAAGCTGTAGGGATGTGCATGAGCATTCCTGCACTAGTCCTGCACAGACTCAGCCCCTATATGCAGATTACCCCATTTGCAGGAGAACTCCATGCAAATGAGGTGAATTTGCAATCCAGGGATCTGGAAGCCTGCCGTGCAGGACTAGTGTAATCTGCAGAAATGTACTCCGCCAGTAATGGAGTACTTTTCTGCAAACTACAAAACGGAGCCATGACAGCTCCAAATAAAGGGTGGATATTATGTAGAAAGCATGCCAATGGCCAAGTATAAGGGCACTGGCATGGAACACAGTTGCAAAAATAAAAAAAAATCAACATTTATTTTTTTTAGCCTATCTCGGCTGTTTAAGCATAGGGCAGCAGCACATAAATGGGACCAGACGAAAAATAACAAAAAAAAACTAAAATAAGCATTCTAACCAAAATCACCATTTTGCCATTATACTCAATGGCATGCAGAAGACAACATGGCTAGTGAATAGTGGTTGCTAAAGGGGGAGGCTCAGTGTGGGACCTGTAACTATGCATCAGCAGGCAATCCTATGCAAATGAGGGGAATGATACTGAATCCCAGATTTCCCCTGCATGCTAGTAAGCACCCAACAGTGTAAGAGCAGGAATACCTTGGTGCACGCCTAGGAGCTAGCTGACATCATGGGGGGGGGGGGGTGTCAAGCATACTGTAAGCAGATTAGAGCCCTGTGGCTCAGGTTTGCCCTTAGCTTAGCAGAGCTAATCAAGGGTGTGTGTCTGAGGCTGCCTAGCACTCTTTACATTGCCTTAGCGAGAGTGCATGCCACACACCAGGTTTTAAAGGAAAAAAAAATAAAATAAACCAGGAAATAGCAGCTCTGTGCACATTTGAGCACTGTGTTTGTGCGGCACACCCCCAGGCTTAAACAGGAAGGCAGTGGGAAGGGAAAAAAGTAGTAGGAAGGTAATAATCAAGGAGAACTAGCATAGCTGGCAGGTGAAATTATCAGAATTAGCCAATTACACAGGCAGCAGCCCATCCCAGCACACCACTATAAACTATGCAAACACCTTTCCCTCTGTTTTTTCCTACATACTCTACACCACCGGTGTATACAAATGGGGAACTTTTAACAAACAAAAACAACAAAATGATAGGGGCTGCAATAGCTATCATACAACAACATGTGTAAGAGGCTGAGGGTGGTGAGGATGTGAATGCTGTCGACCAACCCACAGTGAGGAGACGGAGAGGAGTGTACAGATCCAGGGTAACCTACCAGGACCTACATGAGCTGGAAATAGTGGAGCGCTACAGGGTGGACAGGGACCTCCTACAGCAAATTGTTGAGCTGTGCTGGCCATGCCTCACACACCGAACTAACAGAGGGGAACCCATCCAAAGTGGATACCAAGGTATGTGTAGGGCTAAGAATACTAGCTACAGGTACCTTCCAAAGGCCAACTGGGATATCATGGGGATCTCACAGGCATCAGCATCCAGGGTACTCCACCAGTTCCTGGATGCTATGTCAGCACATGCCGGTGAGCACGTATATTTCCCCAACACCCGTGAGTCATTGGCCAGCAATATGCATCTCTTCCACTAAATAGCAGAATACCTTCAGGTAGTGGGTGCTATAGACTGCATGCACATATGCATCAAGGCACCACCAGGTAAGCGGGATAAGGTCTACATCAACTGCAAGGGCTTCTCCTCCATCAACTGCCAGGTCGTGTGCGATGCCCAGAGCATAATAATGAATGTGTGTGCTGGCTGCCCTGGAAGCTATCACGATTCCCACATCTAGTATCTGATGCAGCTGTACCAGAGATTTGCCAATGGGGACATCCCTTATGGTCACCTAGTGGGGGATGCTAGTTGTGCACTGGAGCCGTGGCTGATGACACCCATCAGAAATTCACACAAACCCGAATAAGAACTCCATAATGAGGCAGACACACAGACCATAATTATAATAGAGCATGTGTTTGGGATGCTCAAGTCATGCTTCCGGTGCCTGGACACATCCGGTGGAGCCTTGCAGTACTCACCAGTTACATGTACTCAAATTGTCATCATATGTGCCATGCTACACAATATGATCCTGCGGAAACAGCTGCAGCAGGACCAGCATGGGGCAGGGCCACACAGCACCCCACCATTGCCAAGGCCTGCACAGGCACAGAGTGACTCAGAGGAGGAACAACTTGAGCCTAGCCCAGTAGGCAGAAGGAGGCATGCCCAGTATGCCCTGGCCTTGGAAAAGAGGCAATGCATAGCACATACACTGACACAGGAGGGACCCAGGGAATGAGACCTCTCTCTCACTTGCACATATAGTAAAAGGGATGCCAAACATGATACTGCCTGTGCTCAACCATGTGTAGGGAGTGTACTATGTGCATCCAACATAGGCAGCCCTGCAGCACCACCCTCAATACTGGCACACCCACAAGGTAAATCACTCAACTTAGCAATTGATGAATAATGTAGTATGTATTGTTACCTCTATCTATGGTATGGATGTGAGCATGCAAGGGAATCAGGTGGCTGAATGGGATGCCAGCAGATAGTAGACACCTATAGTGGCAGCATGAGATCTGTAACAAATACTGGTGTCACCACAGTAGCCAGTACTACACATAGTGACAAAACCCACTGCAGGAAATGTGCTGGGCCACATGTGTCCATATGACACACACATGCCAGTCAAGGAGATTCACATACCCAACAACAGTCTCAGCCAGCAGGACAGGTGTAGACAATCACAAACAAGGGCTGTACAAGGCCTCTGAATGATGCCTATAGGTACCCCCCAAGCCTACACAGACAGACTACATCAGGTCAGGCAGTGGGATGTTAGCTCTGAAGGGTAGGAAGTCAGAAACTAATATGTAGGTCAATCAAACCTAAGAGCTGTAGTACACTGATATGCCTCTAGTCAGCCTGATAGGTTAGAATACAGAATGAAATGGAGTACCTGACATACCAGTACAGTCATAGCAAATGTGTACAAGTGTAAGGTGTGCCCCCCCCCAATCCTATGCAGAAATGTAGAAACAGTCAGGAGTGCCCCTCCACTCCTGTGTAGCAATGTAGAAACAGTTAGGTGTGCCCCTCACCATGTCCTATGCAGACATGTAATAACAGTCAGGTATGCCCCCCAATCCTATGTAGAAATGTAGTAACATGTATGTGTAGGTATAATACCAGTGGTGCACAGATGCCCAGAGGTGGCCAAGGTAGCAGGATAGAGAGTAGCATTTGTACAATATACAGATATGTGTGTATTAGGTTGGTGTGTGTTTCATATTGTGTGAGAGTGGTCAGTATGTATGCATGTTGAGGTATGACCTGGTGGCCATTGCCCACTACTGCTGATGACAGGACCAAGTCCTCACAACTGCAGTGCCAAAGAGAATTCCCACCAGTATATCACATGCTAGCAGTAAGCCATTGTAAATGTATGGTGTTAATATGTGTCACCATCTGAAAGATTGACATGGCATGGCTGTTGGGCTAGACATACAAGCAGTACACAGGGGAAAGTACCCCAGACATACAGTATATAATGTGTAACTGTGAAATGGACACACCCTTCGAATTGTACATACAGGTATGCATCACATTATCTGGGCCTGTAGTAGGGAATACCGGAGTCGTCTGCCTGAACACTTGCAGATCACAAAGGTGAAGGACTAATGTATTGGGAAACAGCTGATGGACCTGCACATGCCAGCATAACTGGAATGCCCCCATGCATATCTGTGCATCAGATGTGAGTAGTATCCATAGCACACATGCACCCAGCTCACCCAAACACCACCCACAGATATCTCTCTGGTCATATCCCTGCTGTTGGGAATGGGTACAATATGACCCCCACCTGTATATGGCAATAGCGAAAGAATGCAGCATGCAGTGCAGGTGTCCCATGCAGGTGTGTCCTTAGCTGTAGGTAGCACCCTGCCAGCATCCACACCACCTGATCAATACTGATAGAAAGTCTTGGCGTGAACACCTAGCACACCTACCCTGTCACCCCAGGGGAATATACTGTATGGTGGTCTGAGACTGTAGGACTGATGGAATGTTATGCCCTGCCACAGATGGCCCGCATCACCACCAAATGGTCTACAGGCCTCTGCCAAAGGCCTGTGTCTCATATGTCCTGCCAATGCATGTTATGTCATGGACATCCAAATAACAACATAACACACTCCACATAAGCCAGATGCAAGGCCATGTAGACAAACCACAGTAACATGTCCACCATATCCTACTGCATGAACTGTGGACCAACACCAAAACACAGCTGTGATGAGGTGATAACATTAGGGAAAGTATCAGAGAATGTATGCATAATGTATGCAAGAGGATAGAATCATAGGGGGGAGCATGGGCAGCATGGAATGTGCAAGGCCCCTGCCTCTGGGTAACCTGTGTGAATCTGTACAGCTGTGAGGTATTGCCACAGCAAGATAAGGCCATACTGTCATGTCGATCGATATACAAGTATGGGATCCTCTGCCAGCACTGTACCAAGGTGCTGAACTGCATACACAGACCCAGCAGCAAATGTCTGCAGCTCCCCCTCCAGAATGGCATAACTTTCCATGAATATGTAGGCATTTGCCCACAATACCAGACACAGCTACATTCACCCTTATTCCACAAGATATCACTGTGAGCAAGAATGACCACTTGACAGTGCTTGAGGACATAACATCACAGTGTATAACAGTACACATGTCTGAATATCTCTACTAACACCAGTACCATGTAGCAGAAGCAGCACAGACACAATCACCTACAGTATACATTATCCCTTGCACAGTTTGACCCCATATTGCCAAATGATCTATGGATTCCCTGCAGAAACTGTTTGCTACCTATAGGTGTACAACACAAAGGTCTGCATTGGAGTACAAACTACCTGGAATGGATCCACACATTCAATACAGAAGGGCATACTGGGCATGCTCACACACTTAGAGAAATTAATGCAATGTCAGACAACAACATACTGAAAGGTCATACTGGGCATGGTCACACACTTAAATGAAGCCCATGTCGGCAAACAACAGTGGACCATACATATCTGACAGTTGCAGATGTTAGTGCATACACTCCTCTGTATGTACCAGTCATTCTTTGCACACACATTAGATATGAATACAGACATATATCCAAGGACAACACACTATAATATGCCAAATGTAGACATACATAGATGTGTGGAAGAGAGTGACTGTGACAAAGAGCCAGCCATCATGAGGCCTGTCCCACCCAGCACACAGCCAAATGGCTACAACCACATGATGTGTAAATGTCACTGTAGAAGTTAGCCACTGGTATCCATCGGCATTACAGACTATGTGGTGCAAGTGCTAGAAGTGCAACATGACTGTACAAGGCAGTAGTCATCTAGCAGCTGTATACACGTACCTGCAGAATATAACCCTGTGTGTGCCTGCATGTGGTGTGTCAACCTTTAGATGAATGGGTTATGTCCCATGCACACACATTGCCCTCCCCATAGTCCTACTATGACAAGCCTGCTGATGTCATCCACTTTGAAATACACCTTTGGGAATGGAGTAGCACAGTAATCTCTCTGGCATGTCCTAAAACTGTGAAATGCTGTAGTGTGATAAACTAGTTAAGTAGGAGTTCTAATCCCAAACATGGCACCTGTATGTGTGTGTGTCTGTCTGTGTAGAGAGCAATGCTTTTTAGGCTACTCACACTCACTACACTTCAAATGCCCCATTTTGGCAAGGCTGCTGATGTCATTCACTGTGAAATACACCTTTGGGAAATGCGTACCCAGTAATCTCCTTGGCATGTCCTGTAACTGCATAATGCTGTATTGTGATAAACTAATTAGGTAGGATTTCTAATCCCAGACATAACAACTGTGTGTGTGTGCATGCATCTCTGTGTAGGGAGCAATGCTTTTTAGGCTAGTCACACTCACTACAATTCAAATTCCCTAGTTTGGCAAGGCTGCTGATGTCATTCACTGTGAAATACACCTTTGGGATAGGTGTAGACCAATAATCTCTGTGCCACGTCCTATAACTGTGTAATGTGATAAACTAGTTAGGTAGGAGTTCTAATCTCAGACATGGCAACTGTGTGTGTGTGTGTGTGTGTGTGTGTGTGTGTGTGTGTGTGTGTGTGTGTGGCCCACTTTGGCATGTCATTCACAGTGAAATACACCTTTGGGAAAGCTGTAGCCCAGTCATCTCCATGGTGCATCCTATGACAGCATAATGCTGTAGTGTGATATAGTGCTTTGGTAGGGGTTCTATTCCAACACATTGCAAGTGTGGATGTTTGTGTGTGTGTGTTTCTATGTCTGTGTAGGGAGCAATGCTTTTTAGGCTAGTCAAACTCACTACAAATGGCCTACTTTGACACACCTGCTGATTTCATTCACTGTGAAATACACCTTTGGGAAACTAGTACTTCAGTAATCGCTGTGTCACGTCTTATAACTGTGTAATGCTCTAGTATAATAAACTAGTTAGGTAGGAGTTTTAATCCCAGACATGGCAGGTGTATGTGCGTCTGTGTTTGTCATTCGTATCCTGTGTGGAGGTGACTTTGAGTGTGTAACAACTGGTCTCATGTGGAGTGGGTTTTGCAAATTTCTTATATGGTGGCCCTATTATATGTCACCATGTCCACCTTACAAGGATAACAGATGTGAAATAGCTGAGAAGCTGGGGTGGCAATCCATACCCCTACATGTGACATTAAGGCCTGGCAAACAATGTTAGCAACCCTTTTATTACACAGAGAACACCCTCAACCCATGTCTCATACACAAACACACTTGCCTAGGCAACAACTGCTATGTTGGTAGTACCGTGCATATTGTCCACAGATACTAACCATGGTGTGATTGCAGAGGACGACAGAGGGCATGGCTCCCTGTCCATCGGTAACATACACACGTAGATGCAGACAGTGTGCCTTCACTGTGCTTCCCACTGGATGCCTGCAACACCTTTAGTGCCATCAAATGTGACCCGCAAAGGGCATACCATGCCTTATACACATGCCCTGTATGGACAGATGCCACTGACACCAGGAAATACCTGTATCATGCTTTCAATGCAGGTGCAGGGTCAACCTGCTGTCCATTATCTCTTCCCAGCACATGAGGCCAGGACAGGCACATCTGATTATAATAATCTGTGTACACAACATGGGCCAAACACCCCAGGTACAGTTCCACATGTCACTGTACATGCATGTGGGACATGTGCACATCCCAGACAGCATCCATGTCATGGACTAAAGAACACATACATGGCATGCATCAAAAAGCAATGGCCATACACAATTACTACCCAGGTGACTAAATGGTGAATACAATACCCACCTGTGTGGGCCAATCCAGACACTACACCCCTGAGCCACACTGCAGACCATTGTCATGTGGACTGATGCCAAGGTATACCCTTCAACTAGCCTTGTATAGCCTTCTGGCAGAGTCAAACACTACGCACCCATGAAGCAATGCATGCATGCATGCCAGTATTGGCACCCTGTGTCTGTGTGCATGGTGTATTATGCTTTTGACCATATTCACACTCACTACAACCCTACTGGCATACTGAAGCATGCTGTCTGATGTCGGACACCTCCACATACCCTTTGCCCATATAACATCTGGATAACCACTGTGGTGCATGTGATACCTGCACAGTACTGTATTGTGGCAAACTAACTAGTGAGGAAATGTATTCCTGACACTGCCAAGTGTGTCAATGTGTGTGAGTCCCTGAGAGAGTGTGGCTTTGTTGACGCTGAACTCCTTTCCATGCAGACAGGCAAGTGTACTACACCTACCGTATCGCTACCATATCAATGTTGCAGATGTCACTCACCATCACATATACGTTTGGAAAACTCCTCAACATGTACATTATGTGGTACATCCAATAACTGCATAAACATGTGATAGCAGTACATAGTCAGTCGGGGGGTTGATACCCTGTACTGGTAGGTGTGTGACACAAACATACTTGGGTTTTACTCTCCCACCCCCTCCCTGACTTATCTTTGCCTTTGTCTGCCACTCTCACTCCCTCTCTGGTGGATTTGGAGAACTAAACCTGCTTTTCTTAGGCAGCAGCATGTGTTTTGTAAGTGATGCTCATGATCAGCTGATGGCCTCTGCACAAATTGCAGCCATCCTCTAACTGATTGCATGTGGAACAGCTGTGGTAACATTCCCATAGCCAATTGCATGGAAACCCACTCCAATATCTAGGAACATCATGTTGGTGAGCCTTTACATTCACTGTGAGCAGGACCTAGATCTGGTGTTTGGCAAACAGCATCACAGATGGATTGGGGATTCACCTCTAACAACATACACTGTGGAAACAGGCCAACACACAGGAGGGGGATATGCCTGACATGACTACAGAATGTAAGTGTTGCTATTCTGCATTTGGAGTAATGTTGGTTAAACAGGGTGTGTGTAGATATGGCTGGTCTACATGTTTTAATACCTGTCATGACAGTGCTATGTTTCAGAGAAAACCCCAAACTGTAGGGTCATCTGCAGACTGGGCAGTGTGTGGTGCCTTTTGTTTCTCATGTTACTCACAGAGCACCTATCTGTGAACTGCAGAAGCATAGTGTGAGGATTGCAGTCAGTACATGGTGACAGCCATGAGAGTTACTGACTTCATACCCCTCATAGGGCATATGACACAACAAACCCTGTTACAACAGTAAATGCATGAGATTATCACAGCAACATGTCATTATTGCCCCTGTGTTTGTGCCTCCAGCTACAAATCTGTCAACCATTGTACATATGTCATGCAGTAAGAGGTGCATATGTTCTGTGCACCATAATTTATTGACATCATATCTGATAACAAGCCAGTGAGCTATCAGACTGCTACACATATTATGTATAGTAGGGCTTATATTTGAGGACATAACCTGTGAATTCTGTGGTTGTGTGTACAGTACTGAGGTCTGTATACTTATGGTGATTGTTGACAGTGTGTGTATTGTGAATATGTACCTTGGCCTGTGTACAGACTGTGGTAGATGTCATTATTCTTGGTCCTGTTCTATCTGATGTAACATGCTGCTCCACTGTATGCTACCTTATCGAATTACATGTTTGTAGGGCCAAACACACACATGTCCCATACCACAGACAGGCATCGGACCACACTGTGTAGAGGCCCAGTATATGTAGGGTTAGTGTGTGAGTGGCACATATGAGGATGGTGGTGATCAGATAGTCCATATACTGTAATATTACGCTAGCTTATCATATGTGGCTGTGGCTGTGTTCACATTGGTAGTGGTTATGCAGTTTTACACAGGTGTCTGTTACTCTGTGCTGTGACATGCCTGTAGAGCCTGCTATATATGCAGGTACATGTGTATGCCCCCATAAGAAATGTAGGCCAGTGTTGTGGAAGTCTGCTTGTAGCCTGCACAGTGCTTTGTTACATGCCTAGCAGCTTAGTGTACTTACCCACTGTGATGTTATGTCCAGATACTTGCCAGATGCACTGCTGCCAAGCCACCATAACAGTCATGTATGTCAGACAAAGCAGTGGGATGCTGTACAGATGTATGTCACTAACTAGTGGATAGTATGTGGCCATGGTACCTCTGTGCCAGCAGTTATGTGTCAGGACAGACAGGGGTGTGTGAATGCATAACCTATGGAGGCGAATCTATACCAGTATTTACATGATATACCCATCTACATGGCTGTTAACATCCATATTGCCAGGCTTGGTCCACATGTCTTGCACTAAGGGGTTCTGTGTATACCTCTAGACTGATCAGAGTGTGTCAGACTGTCCACATTTATTGGCCATATCTCTGCTGTAGTCCACAGGATCATTACTGTGCTAGCAGTGGTACTGTACTATGATGTCTTTAGGATGTCTGTCAGTAGCCAATAGCACACATGCTAAAAGCAGATGTGACCTCCCACACACAACATGTCTGTGAAGACAACCCCTATCACAGTAGCAATAGTCTTCATATATACCTGCAGTACATACCTGACATCCCCTTTCACTAAAAGGTTGGGACTATTGGGGCTGAGGTAGGGTTCCACTCCATGTTCAGGACATATGGTGAACATATATGTGTATATATAATTATCCATATATCTATATTATATTATATATATATATATATATATATATATATATACATACAAAGAGATGTACACATGGCCATGTATATGTAGACATATATCAATCTATTATATGTATATATCCATATTCCTGTCATGTGTAAACCTCATGGTTGTGTATACCCTCCCAGATGTATCTCACTGTATGTATCTGCTATGTGTACATTATGGTAAAACTATATATGTGATGCAACAGTCATATTAATAACAAGTACTACACAATTGTGGAAGTAAAGGCAATTGTTTAATACTAATCAATATGTGTAATGACAGATATATTGGAAAACAACAGCTGTCTTCACAGTGGTCATGGTGTAGTGGCCAAGTATTGTGACTATATTGTGCAGGGTCCTGGGTTCAAGACCTGCAAGGGATGTTCATTTTGTTGCTAGGCAGAACAAGGGCTGTCAGATACAGAGTGATTAAGGCAGGTTTGAACAGCTTTTAGTGTGTATGCACAGGTTTCCACCAAGCTAAGTGGTGCTAAGCTATGGGTAAATGTACGGGAGCTTACACAGTATAGGCTTTGCTTACCAGTGCTCAAATAAGCTTAGCTGTTATACTGCAGCAATGGTGATACCTGCTAAGCATGGCTTAGCCCTGGTAACCAGTTCACACCAAACAGTCTGATAACATAGCAGGGTAATGACATCTGTAATAAGTGTATGTAATGCCATGTACAATACATGCACCTATGTGCTGTCATTACAGTAGCAAGGTGTGTGTGTGTGTCATGTGTGGGACACAGACATATATGAGGCCTGTAAAGCACTGTTATCCATGTGAATGTGTTACATACAGGGGTAGTAGCCCAGGGTACGTGTTGTCACACTGGCATGTAGTGTATCATGGTGTTACTACTGTTGACAGTGCTTACCCAGGCAAGAGTAGAGTGCTAAATGTAGTACTGACAACAGGCACACCTACAGACATAGCTGGACTCTCTGGCCTCTCTGTTGTATCCTTGGTGTGTGAGCTGTGTCACAGTATATAACCCCTGCTGGGTAATGATCCAACATGTGGAATGTAACTGTAGACTATCGTCTGCACAGCACATGTTAGAGAGGGTTTCTGACAAGTAGTTATGGCATATATACTGTTGTCAAACGTCTGTCTGTCAACACATTCATCCTACTGCATAGCTACTTGCCAAGCCGATGACTGTCAGTCCCTGTACAGATGTGCAGATGGCAGGTATCCAGCTGGGATATGTACAGGCAACCTAAGCTTGATTGACACTGACATGTCTGCCCAGCTGTGTAAGAAATGGCACATGTAGGAGATAACACCCTGTATGCACCACATGCCATTGGTACCGCCACTACACTACCACAGTCAACAGAACATGCTTGGGTATAGGTCTCCATCACAGAAACTAATCATTTGTTGTAATGCATGTTGCATATATGTCAACTTGATCACCTCAGTGGCCATGTGCAGGAGGCACCTGGAGGATTGGCTGATGCATGTCACTCTCACCCTGAGGGTCACCACATTAGTGTCTGTCGATAGAGTGCCTGCTGCCACATGGCACGTGGCAGGATACCACTGTACACACAACCTCTACACAACCCATCTCCCTTTGGACAAAAGCTAGGTACACAGCTATGACCACCTGCACTGATGCACCCCAGTACTGATACTTGTGCACATATGCATGACTGAGTATAGCAGTGACTGTGTATTAGCACACCTGTACATGGGAATTCCATGAGGGCCTTCACAACCACCGCAACACCCATTGCCATAGTCAGTTGTGGCTGCTGCTGTATGGTACATTACATGTACCCTGTTAAGCTCCTCTCCATACTGGCTACACAAGCCTTGCAGTACCAGCACAACAGTGTTGTACAAATGGGTTGATAGGCATGGGATACCCATTGTGTTCTGGCAAGTGTGTGTATGCGTGCATGTCCGTATATCTGTATGGTGCAGCATTTGGAGTCCACATACTCCTATTACAATACCCATTGCCACACAGTAGTACAGATAGTGTTGCTGCTGCCCATAGGTGAGGCATGACAATGCAATACCCTAATATGCGTGTGGCATGTGCATTAGATGCATATCCCTGTAGTACCACTGTTGGGATATGCAATGGGTTGTATCGCAGTCGTGATCAATGTGTGATGGTGGGTATGTCAGAGTGTCATCATGGGTTTCAGGGAGTACAATATCCACTGGGGGATATGGGTGCTGTGTACACTGTCATTACACGAAGGTATATGCAGTATATGTCCCATGTACCACGTTATGGTTACCACTGTCACCATCAACCATACAAGTAACTGATACCACAATCCAGGCCAGTTATGCATTTGTTGTGTGCAGCCTACCTGTAACACATTGGACACATGGTCAAGTTAGTTAGCAGCAATAGGCCCAGGTCTCTCGGACATGTGTCTGCCTGTTATGTGTCTGTTAATGTGTATATGAAGGTATGTCACAATATGTATTGTCCATATGCACCCATTTCATCCCCCATTAGCATACTGTACATGAACTGAAAAACACAAACGGCTTAAAGCAAGGCAGGTGCAGATACCAGAAGAGTTAAACAAATATAAAACTGCACCAAGCTGACACACCGAGTATTTATTATAAAGTATTTATTATAAAGTAAATAATAAGTCAAACTTATAATAAATACTTTATAATAAATACTCGGTGTGTCAGCTTGGTGCAATTTTTTTTTTGTTTAGCATACTGTACATGTCTGGGGATGTGCTGCATATAACATGTAACCTGGAACACACCTCACCCTAAATGCTGTGTGGTGTGTGCAATGAAAGCCACACACTTCAGTATCACTACATAGCTAGGTAGGGGTCTAGTCCCAGTGTTGCCAAGTAAGATTGTGTGTGTATGTGTGTGGTGTTATATCCTTTGACCTCTCTCTGCGTATATGTTGCAGGCAACAATTGTCATTTGTATGGGTGGCTCATACAGTGTCCAGTTGGTCGGGTGGCAACTGTAGGCATAGTGGCTGTTCGGTATTGTGTGCACCTTCTACATATGTGTCATCCTATACATATCTATGTGTGTGTATGTGTAGTTCATATATATGTATATATATATATATATATATATATATATATATATATATATATATATATGTATGTATCAGCATATATGTGTCTGTGCATATGTATCTTAGAAATGTTGATTGCTTCCACTTTGTACATTCCCTGTGGTAGCCAGACTGTACCACATGATATGTTACTGATACCAGCCTGACATCATACAGGTGGGATGGCATACTGTTAACATCATGTGCCCATGTTGTGTCAGGTCCTGGTTATGAGAATTGCAACAACTGGTATTGTCTTGCAGGGCAGATGTGTTTTGTTGTGGGGGGAATATCTCTACGTACAAGACATATGTTGTTTGGGCCCCCTCACCCCCATTAATGGTGCATGTGGACATATATGTTTTTGTTATGTTCTCTTTTATATCTATCAATATATGTCTGTATATACCTATAGAGATACATATTTATGCTTACATATATGTATTTATAGTTCATAGAGTTCATAGATTAGTACTAAGCTAACTGCACTTGCGAGCCATTTTAAGCCTAGCCAATTATCCCTTGTGAGCCTCAAACCGTGCACCTTGTGTTTCTAAGGCAAACACCTTAACCATTAGGCCACCCTCCCTATATATATATATATATATATATATATATATATATATATATATATATATATATATACATTTAGATGTAGACATATATATCTATAGATGCATGCATATATGTTTATTTATATATATATATATATATATATATATATATATATGTGTGTGTGTGTGTGTGTGTGTGTGTGTATAGTTGTATATATCTATGTTTTATATATATATATATATATATATACACACACACACACACACACACACTTACATCTACATGTTTAAATACATTTCATGTACTGTTGAATGACTGTGCTGGATGATATGTTTGTAAAAACATCAGGGTTATGTATATCTGACATGGCTTAGTGGTAAATCACTTTGGCTATGGTGTGCAGAGTCCTGGGGTTGAGCCTTGCAGTGGCTTTTTATTTTGTTGCTGGGCAGAACAAGGGCCATTGGATACAGAGAGATGAAGGCACTTTTAAGCAGTTGTAAGCGGGTTTGCATGGGTTTGCATGGAAGTAAGCACTGCTAACTTCTGGTTACAGTTTCTTATACTCAGTTAGCAGCTAAATTGCTTAGCCTGTGTAGGCATTGCTTACCCCCACGCAAACAGGCTTAAACCCACTTACTGCTGCTTACAAGTGCTTACTCCTGCTTACCCCCACGCTAATTTCTTTAAAAGAAAAGAAAAAAGGGTTGATAGGAAAGTGGTGAAAAAGGGGCACAAAGAGGGAAAGACAGTAGGGAAAATAGCCAGGGATGTGCAGGAAGGGTGTAGGGAAGGTCCATAGCTGTCCATTTCTTCTACAGCAACAGCTGTGCATATACACTGAATTTGGAGATAGATTTGGACACTCATACCCCTGAGAGAATGGTGAGGACAACAATAATATGTTGTTAAGCCAATTAGACCAGATTACAGGTGTCCAGTAGACATGTGTGCGAAATGGACAGCTATGTATGAGGCAAGATTTTTGGGGGGGAACAGATTGCCCTTTTTTTTAAGGTGAGAGTGGAATGTTGGGGAGGGATAGTGGGTATATTTGGGGAGGTAGGTTGGGTAGGTTAACAGACAAGACAAACAAGATGCATACAGGGGCAGTAAATGACACATGTGGGGATTAAACCCCTTGATGCAGAGGGGTGTTGGGCAATTGGAAGCCCATGAGCCCCTTAGTGGAAACAGTGGGACTGAGGTCCCCACCCATGGGCAGTCACCACTGCACCTTTACAGCCCTGAAGGTGGCTGTGCTGGGGGCTGAGTTGGAGAGCCAGGCCAACCCTCTAGTCTCAACACACATCCCTTGAGCTGGTGTAGCTGAGCTCCAACCTCCCTGGAGAGCACTCTATGCACCACAACCCAGAGCTGGTGATGGGTGACAGGTTCCTATCCACTACTGCTCCCGGGGGGGATGAGCCCCATCCCCTGAGGTGGTTCCACCCAAAGGTGGTGCAGGACCAATGGACAAGGAGGTCCCAGGTTGGGCCCCAGATAGTCTGGTGCCCAGTGCCACGGCCAGCTGAGGTGGGACAGGTGGGTCAGCTGGGACCCGCATTCCCATACGTGCTATGGTGTTTATGGTGTATTAACATACGTGGGTTAGTAATAGTCAACACATTCCAGGATTAGGTATAACAGCGTGCATAGATATTCCCATTAAACCAGACACCAGTTATGGAACAGTTGCGTAGCGAACGGAACACATGCATATATTGGACCACAGTGGTAATAACAACAGCATGTAGGTACATTGATGGCACCATGCCACCAATGTTGGAGTATTTCAACATAGAACATGCATAGAAACAGATTTATATAATTATCAAACAATAGGACATATGTCCCAACATTACAGTGAAGTCATCACGTACCAGTTGAGGTGAGTATTTAGTGTATTGTTGGAGATATGGTGGGGGGAGAGAAAGATGTCAATTAACAACTAGTATATTCCTGTAGTTTGCATTACTTTCCTAGTCAGTGCTGTTATCTGTACCTTGCAAGTATTACTACACTACCCTATTGCCTTAGTTTGGACAGTGATATGGCTGTCGACAGCTATATACGTGGACTGGGTTTACCTGCAGTATACACCTCTTGCCTGGTATACCTGTGGAGGAATTGTTTGTTAACACTAACTGTTTCTACACATACTCCCAGATTCCAGGTTGATGTTGTGCACATACCTGTCCATCTCTTTTTGCACAGACTCTGGCCATCTCTTGACCACATGCAGGTGAACCAGGACATATGTAGACTATTGCCCTCTTCAACCTTTAGTGACTTACAACACTCTTATACAGGATTTCCTAGACAGTTATATTATGTAGCACATTGTGGATGACAGTGATCAGTGATACCTTATTATTCAGAGCAACTGCAACACTCACAATGCCATACAATAAACCAGAGTAAACAGTACCAGTACAGGGTATCAAGCTTTTATTAGTCAGCACAGTGTTCATATCTGACATATCTGTGGGAGCAATGTTTGTTAGTACTACCTGAATGTTGCCGCACACAGTACCAAATTTCACATTAGTATTATGCACATACATCTCACTCTGTTACTGTATACACACTGGTCACAGCTTGACAACATGGGGTGTAGATGGGAAATATGTGGCTTATTATTCTCATAACATTTTGGGGAGTTGCTAGTGTAACAGGTTTGTTCTTATAGATGTGTGACAATCAGTTGTATTTCCTGTTTGCTGCCTAAACATCTGGGATCATCCCACTGATTTCCCAGGGGGACAGGGTGATAGTCGGCAGATATGGGCTGATATACTGGACATTCTAGACATATCTGTACAGTTGTGGGGTATGATTCTGTATACAGACTACTACCACTCACAGGATTCGAACCATGGTTGTGTGTGCTAAAAAGTTAAACAGTTCACATCTCAGTTGCGTGTGCTACTTGAATTTTGTTGTTTGTCTTTTCACTGTTTTCTGTCTATGTCTCTTTCAGTTGTACTAAATGACCTCTGGGGATTACACCAGTCATATACAGACATTCCTACACATTCTATTTATGTTGCACAGTGTGGGTAACAGTGCTTAATATAGCAGTACTATTAAGTGATTGCTAATCTACATTACCATATGATACCAGAGTATACACATGCAGTCCAGCAGTTAGACTATAGTGTTTATTGTCAGGCTATTATGCTTTTATTTACATACAAACTATATGAGACTCTTCCTGCCATATTCTCCAGTGTATGCAGTACTTGCCTTAAACAATACAGGTTTTATACTGGCAATTAACTTACTAATACTTCTAGATTTATTTCCTATGACAGTACATGCAAGAGTATTACTAACCTGCCTCGTGTTGCAACCTCTCTAGGCGACATCCATAGGCCTCCTGGTTTACGGCCCACTCACTTGCCGCTGTGAAGGACATAAGAGGAATATTTAGCCATACCTATCTATAATATACATGAGCTGGCAATTATTAAGCAGGTAGTGGAGTAATTCTTACAGCTGGGACAACCCCTGCTGTCCTAGCATCTGGGATCCACTGATCCAAGAGATCCCCCTTTTGCCATTTCAGGTCAGCATAGTGATGCCTGACCTGCTCACCAGTTTTGGGTATGCCAGTGGCACTGGTGAGGTCACAAGAGAGACAGTCCCAGGCTTTCGCCTTGTATTGGGAACCCTGGTACTGGCACTGCAGCAGTCTCTGCTCATGGTCTTTGACAAGGAGTCCTGTCATGACTCTGGACTCCTGGATGCCCCAGCACTGCACCCAAAAGCACACTCTCGCTCTTCCCTTCATGACATGGTGCCTGCAAGGGGAAGCTACAACCAGTTATGAAATGTATTCCCACCTGTTTGGTTTAAGTAGGGCCAATTTCCCATACTTTGCCCTGATTGGACAGTTTTGAAAAGGCTTACGCTATGGGCAAACCTGCTTACCTAAGGTTGGCATTGTTTAAAGGGGTATACCACTGGGCTAATTGAGTTAGCTTGCCTACACATTGCTTACACCTACTAAGCTGGCCTGTGCAATGCTTAGCAGTGCTTAATATTTACTTTGTATTATATTTGCTTTTTGGCATTGATTTATTATTCATTACATGTTATATATATATATATATATATATATATATATATATATATATATATATATATATAAATATATGGTATCCATGATTCATGTGTATGTGCACTGTATGGAGTCCTTGTGTTTAATAGGGGACTTCAATGCTCTATTACAGTTACACCTCACATCTGGGCTTACTTCTGTACTCCAGTTCACATATTTATGTTATGTAGTAGGTTATAGAACATATGATTGTATGCTGATTCCTTTCATATGTTCAGTTTGATTTTACTATAGTGAGGGTTTGTTTGGTGATGCCTTATTTGTATGTACTGCTGTGATGACTTGGTGGTTTACTACTGTGACTATAGTGTATAAGGTCCTGGGTTCAAGACTGGCTGTTTATTTTGTTCATAGGCTGATACTAGGCTATCTGCCCTAGGGCATTTATAAGCCTAGCCAGAGTGTGTTTGGCTTTCGCCACCCTTTTAGATTAGTTGACTGTGCCTCTGTATAGTAGGTCAGAGAAGGTAGCCCTTTTAAGGTTAGTTTACTGTACCTCTGTCAAGCAGGGACACAGAAGAGATCCCAGGGGTAAACTTACGATTTCCCATCTATTCGTCAAGATTTCTCTTGAAGAGGGTCAGTGAGGGGATCTGCCTAACATAGATTGGGATTTTGTTCCAGAGTGAGGGGAGCCTCTGGGATATGAATCTGTCCCTCCAGCATGTCCTATTTATTTCTGTGCTGAGGTTCAAGTCCCTGGAGCGTGTAGCTCTAAGAGATTTGGATTTCCTGAGGTGAAGTATGTCCATTAATTCTGGGTTGGACATGGCCTTATAAGTCAGACACAGATCGCCTCTGAGTAGGCGGTACGCAACTGAGTAGAGCTAGAGTTTCTTTAGCTGAACTGCATAGGGCATCTGTTTGAGCCCCTTGATCCTCTTGGTGAGATACTTTTGGGGTCTTTCCAGTTGCTGCAGGTGTAGGGTAAGGTACATCCCAAATGGGGCATTGTATTCAATTATGGGCCTGATAAGTGATGAGTAGAGGGGCACAATGACCTCTCTTGATCTAGATGTGAACCCTTTTGTGATAAGATGGGCTATATAGAAGGTCTTTCTAACCACTTTGGCAATGTGATTGTCAAAGGAGAGATTGCTATCTACTTGGGTCCCCAAGTCTCTAATTACTTCTTCCATACTTAATGGATTACCACCTATGTGGTAATTTGTGGGCACTTTGTTTTTCCCAAAGGGGATGACTATGCACTTTTTGGCATTTAGCTTTAGGCCATGGCTCTGGCACCAGTTATCCATCTCTGTGAGACCCTTTTGAAGGACGCTTGCGTCAGCCAGGGAGTCGATTACGGCACCCAGTTTGCAGTCATCTGCAAACTTGGTCAGCCATAGTCCACGCGTGTTAGCCTGTACCTCGGAGAAATATATACCGAAAAAGAGAGGTCCCAGGACTGAGCCTTGTGGGACGCCACTTGTAACCAGTTTAGAGGCTGACATGGCACCTGCTATTATGACCATGTGGGTTCTATCCCTGAGCCAGTTTGCAACCCATCTTGTTATATAGAGGTTGATATTTAAGTTGGTGAGCTTATTTATGATGCCCGAGTGGGGTATTGTGTCGAAGGCTTTTGCGAGGTCCAGGTAGGCTGTGTGGACTACCTTCCCTTCATCTATGGCTTTGGTAACTGTTTCAAAGAAGTCGACCAGGTTCAAGAGGCAAGATCTGCCCTTAACAAAGCCGAATTGGGTAGGATCCAGTGTCTGGAGGTTCCCAATGTCTTTGTTTATGATTTCCATGATGATACGCTCCATAGCTTTGTAGACCAGGCGAGTCAGGCTTATAGGGTGATAGTTTCCGGGGTCTGTTGTGGCACCACCTTTGTGGAGTGGGAAAACTGTTGCTGTACGCCATTCCTTGGGTACATATCCTGTAGTAAGCCTGTGATTGAACAGTGACTTTATATGTGGGTTTAGTTCTTCTTGGAGCTCATGTAAGACGCAGCCCGGGACACCGTCTGGTCCCATTGATGATGTGTTTTTTGCTTTGGAGAGGGCAGCTCTCATCTGTGCATCTGTGATCTCAGGAAGGCTACACTCTGTTGGGATAGACATTTGCTCTTGTGGGGGGGGGGGGGAGAAGTTTGCACTGAACCTTTCTGACAGGATGTTGGCAATGTCTGTGGGTTCAGTGTATTTTTTGTCATTTTGCACTAACTCAGAGCATATCTGGGAGTTGCCTCCCAGGTTTCTGACATAACTAAAGAGGGCCTTGTGATTATCTTTAGTGTCTTGTGCAATTTTTCTTTTGAAGCTGGCCTTAGATGATTTTATGAGGGATCGTAGTTTCTTGCTAGTACTGATCAGAGACGCCTTCCCTTTTTGGGATTTGCTCTATCATGTAGTAGCTTTCTCCTTCTGTTTTATAGCTTATTTATGGCCAGGGTCCACCAGACAGGTCTCCTGCCTTTGGAGGAGTGAGTCTTGGTTTTATTTGGGATAGCATGCTCCATGCATTCCTGTAGGTGCCCATAGAATGCTTTTGTAAAGGATTCTGCATTTTGGGCCATATTTTCCACTGGCCCGGGGGCTTTGAAGGATTCCACCTCAGTTTTGAGAAGTGTGAAGTTTGCTTTTGAGAAGCTCTTCACCGTGGTTTCCTTGGCTAGGGGTGGGGACGGAATATGGATGTCCAGTGAGATTTGTTTATGGTCTGATCTTACCAATGAGGGGTATATCTCTGGTGTGGAACACAGAGACCCCATATTGGTGATGAGCAGATCCAATATGTTTTCCAGTTGTTCCATAGCATTTGAGTTTATAAATTCTATGAACCGTTGGGCGTGGGTGTTTGGGCTTGAGTAGTTTTCCCAATCAATGTTTGGGTAGTTGAAGTCACCCAATATAATAGTGTTTGGAGAGACCTTCATATTCTCCAGTGTTCTCAGGAAAGCCGAGTGAGGTTTCTGTGTTTGGGAGGGTGGTCTGTAGCAGGCTACAAACTGAAAGGCAGTTTTGCCCACTGATAGTTGCACATGGATGGTCTCCGATGCTTCGTGCAGTGCCACTAACCTTGAGGTGTGGGTATCTTTGATAAATATGGATACTCCCCCTCCTTTTGTGGTTCAGTCCAAGTTTTGGGGCCGGAACGCATGGTATGAAGTATAACCTGTTAGTGCTGGGGTGCTCTCAGGAGCCTTGAACCAGGTTTCTGTTACTGCACAGATATCGATATTCTCCATACTGAGGAGAGTCACGAGTGCATGCATCTTGAGGTTTAAACTTCTGGCATTGAGCAGCATTACCTTTAGTTTTCTTTTTGTGTTGTCTATGGAGGTGAGTTTGTCTTTTGAGCCTTGCCTAAAAAAGGCACTATGGGGAGGCAAGAGCCTTTGCCAGTATTCGAAAACCCAGGGGTGACAAGTGCAAGCTGTCCCTAGTGAAGCAACATGGCTTATCGAGCATGTCATCCCAGGCTGACAGACACTGGATCCCCTTTGAATGACACCAATACTTTAGCCAATTGTTAAAATTGATCATTTTGTCTTTATACTGTGGCATCATTCTTGGTGAGGGTAAGATGCTACTCAAGGTCAGGGTCATACCGGTGTGGGCTACATGATCAAAGAGCGCCTCTATGTCTTTTTTCATGTAGTCCAGGGAGGTACATCTCAGGTCATTCACACCAGCATGGACAATGACGGAGTCATATTTGTACTTGCTTTGGAGTGACCGGAGTGCTTGTGTTATGTGGTGGATCCTGGCACCCGACAGGCAGCTTACAGTGACCTTCTCCTTGTTCAGCCTGGTGAGTGGGACGTCAGTGTTTGTGACAATAGAGTCACCTATTACAAGTGTATTAGGTGTGTTGTTTAGCCTTAAGGGCTGTGACTGTGTGGCACACTGACCTTGTGAGCTATGTGCTACGTGGGTATTGTTTTGTGGTAGGGGTTGCTTGGATGTCTGCTTTGGAGGTCTCTGCTGCTTAGGCAGATTTTTATTTAGAGTCTCTGAGTATGTTTTTGTGTGTTTATGTGTTTGGTTTGCTGATCTATGTGAGACTGGATTTGTGGTGTGTGTGGTTACCTTCTCCTCCTGACAGGCTGTGCCAGTACTGGGTTGAGAGAGCTTAGCCTCCAGTTGGCTATATAGTTGCATCTCTCACATATATTTGAGCTTGTTGGGAGGAGGAGAGGGTGGTCTGTATACATAAGGCAGTTGTAACATTGCCTCAAGATTCCCAGATTCACCAGCTGAACTGGAGAGTAAACCCGAAACTGACCTTTGGACATGCCTGAATAATATAGGGAACTACTTATTAACTGATCAGAAAGAACCAATAGGGAGCAAGTGCTTAAAAGGAGTATAAGAGGATGTAGTGCTTAGGTTTATTTGTGTTTACCTATGAGACTACTTATACGAGCAAGTGCAGGGCTTTAAAATGAAAACAGAGTGCTTATTTTGAGATTTAGAGTGGTTCTAAGGTAAAAACTGAAGAGCAGACTTTGTGGAGCCGGGAATACTTTAAACCTGTTTAAGCGGCACTGCCCGACGCTGCTCTGTGCGCAACACCGTGCAAAAAGAGAGTTGCAGGGTTTTAAGAGAGAGAGATCAAGGAGTTTGGAATTGACCCAAAATGGCCAATAAAACTACTGCTTCTAGGCAGTAACCACTCCTACAGGGACAGGCAGGCTGCTCAGTGTTAACCACTGCCACTGGTGAACACAGAGACTTCCCTTTAGCCCAAGCAAGCACTGGTCTCCAAGAAACTTACAAACAGTTCAGAACAGCAAATCTGTAACTGAACTTTCTTAAATTTCAGAAAGTGGGAAAAAAGCAAGATTTTTTTGTTTTAGTTTAAAGGTAGCAGAGATACACAAGTAGCAAAATAGTCAGAGCAGTGCAGTAAATGACCCCACACTTGAGTGCTAGGCCAGAGTCAGGTAAAATGCAATTTTAAGAAAAAAAAACGATTTTAAATTAAGTGCAACACAGGAAATGCAGTAAACAGGCTTTAGATGTGTTCTAAATACTGTTTCTAATACAGATATCAACTTTAGCAAGCCGGAAAATGCCGAAAAGTAGGTGGCAAATCAGTAATTTTAAACAAAAAATCAGAAGAAAATACTTAAAATCTCAAAAGTGGCTCATTTCTTCTCTCAGCGTTTTCTCCCCTTGGTAGGTGCTTCAGCAACAACTATCAAGCCTGGGCAGAACAGCGGCTGTTGGATACACAGGGATTAAGGCACTTTTAAGCACTTGTAAGTGGGTTTGCATGGGTTTGTGTGAGGGTAAGCACTGCTAACCTTTGGTTAAATATGCTTACAGTGAGTTAGCTTCAATATTGCTTAACCCCGTGCAAATGGGCTTAAACCCACTTACTGGTGTTTACATATGCTTACTCCCTCTTACTACTGCTTAATAGTGCTTACACTTGCTTACTAGTGCTTATTCTCGCTTATCACTGCACTACTATAGACAGTTATGTCTAATGGTTCTTGGGAAGGCGGGGGATTTGGAAGCTGTATGGAGTTATCATTCATTACACAATGTACCTTTCATTTGTATTCCTGATTCCTGTGTACATATACTGTATGGGGCACATGTGATTATCTGTGGACTTTGCAACATTATGACACTGACACCTCACATCTGCATTTAATGCAGTACTCCAGTTCACAAATATATGTTATTTCGTAGGTTATGCAACTAAAATATTGGTCATAACGTGATTTGACATGGAAAATGGAATGCGCTGCAGTGGAACTTGAACTGGGAATGACTACTTGTAAGGCGAATGTTCTGCCAACTACACTATTGCTATACTGCTTCATTTGCATATATCTTCCTTTTTATCCTCTTCTGCCATTTAAGCTGCATTAACTGTAGCTAAGCGATGGGCAAACCTGCGCAGCTATGGTTAAATTTCATCTGTTTTATAAAAAAAAGTATATTTATATTGTTTGTGTTTATCATTGCTCTTGTACACGTGGGGGGATGTTGCTGGGGGTATGCGGACACCTATGAGTGGTCCCACTCATTTTTTTAGGGCTTTCTGCTGTTCATTGCAGGGGCATGTATATTCTGAGAGCTCTGTTCTCAGACATGTCCCCCTGCACTCTTGCACACTCCGTGTAAGATTAGGAGCTCAGGCAGCGCGCCTTCATTAATATGCATGGCACATTGCCGTCCTGCTCCTAAATGGCCGCTTCCGTGCAGGACTAAGCTAGTAAATCCAGGGGAGTAAGTGACAAAAAATGTTTGCTGAATAATCTGGAAGTTCACGATATTAACTAGCCCGGAGTTTCTGTATAATGATAAAGTCATTATTACATAAAAATAAAGAAAATTAGCGATAAAACAAGTAAGGATTAAAAATAAATTATATTTAAAAATGAAAACATAAATAAAAATATAAATACACATACATGCAATAAATCAATGAACGGAAATTCTGGACTAGGTAGTGCTAGGTAATTCCCTTTGAACATCCAGATTAGTCAACAAACCATTGTAAAACAGAAATAATATAACACATACCCGAAAGTAAAGCATAAAGTCACTACCAAATATAGCAAATGCATATAAAAAAAAACTGTTTATAAATTATATACACACTGCAGAAATTTAATAAGACAAAGAAGCCTGCATGTCATTAATTAAGCAAAACCCTTAAACAAATAGAAACTATAAAAAAAAATGTATCGTAAAAAGTAAAAAAAATATATGTTTACCGGAAACAGAGAAAATCTTCATCAAAAGAGTAATTTATTAAATAGTAACATAATGATAAAATACTTATTAAAATATATTTGGGGTCAAATAGTCTGGGGTCGAATAGTCTGGGGTCAAACTGTCCACTAAAAATCCCATAGACAATAAATATAAATGTAAACATGAAATTGTATACAAATGCATTGGAGTCGAACCGTCCGGGGGTGAATAGTCCAGGGTCGAACCGTCTGGGGTGGAATAGTCCTATTTCCGTGTGCTTTGTGCAAAACAACATTGTGCTGCATAACTATAAAATAGTTGGCTTCATCTTCTGCATTACACTGCTTTAAATATTAGTACCCATGCGCAGATTGCTCAGTTAGTAAAATATACGAACTGCTACAAACTGTTTAGCAATATGGCATGAATAAATAAGCTAGCTGCACTCTGCTGTATGCCACTGTGTTTCATAGCACACACTGAGGTGTGTATCTGTCTCTTATGTTTTGTGGGTGGGGCAACGGCAAATTCAGACAATACCAGCAGAAGGAGAATTTTAGCACTGCAGAAAATTCAGTCCTCCAGAATTTGAAGGAGCATAATCTAATTTAAGTAGGTAAAGGTGGTACATCTGAGGAACAGAGTGATTATTTGATTCCAGGATTGCAGCAGCAGGTTACTGCAATCAGCAGCCATGGCAATCCTCTCCAACATTGCAATCACTGGGTAACAACATGATTAACCATTCCCAGAAGAAAGCATAGGACACTAATGAAATGTCATAGGTGATGGTGGGCTATCTGTTTGGCAACAAACAGTAAATGAGGATTTCTTTCTGCTTTTCATGAGCCAATCTCTCAGACGGATCAATGCAGGTGACTTCAGTATTGGTGAAGGGGAAGGCATGACTTCTAAGTCCTCCAAGCATGATCCACCATACAGTATTACTCCTGTCAGTGTTAGAAAGCCATACTTAGCACAGCCAAGCCTGAAGCATATTTATGTATCTTGTTCCATGAGTCTACTTTCTAAACACCTCAGGACTACAGCCTGTCTCTACATGTAACCCACAAAGGCACACATAACTGTATAGTTCATAATACTCTTGACCTTTCTCTAGATGTAAATTTATCATAGTTTCAACTGGCGTGACATGTTATCAGTTACTGTTAGTGTTTGTGTGTTCTTTCACAGGTAGAAAAAAAATGTTGTCCAGGCTGAAGACACATGTATATTGTGGATACTACTTTAGTGTCTGATAATGCTACCCTTATCTTCCTGGCAGCTACCCACTAAGCATATCGACAAAGTGCAATTTGCTAATTAAACAGAGTGGAGAGGAATACAATGTTTGTGAACTCACATAATTGTGAGAAGACTGCACATACAGTCATTCCATCTCAGCACCATGGTAACCTAGTATAGGAACATGCATGATCAGATAACAGTACTAAATCCGACATGGACACATCCCTCTTATCCAACTGTGAGTTAGAGTTATTGCTCAGATCTGATTCCACAACATATTCCCATAAGAGTAGCAGTCAGTGAAGTTCTATAAGCAGATGATATGGAGTGCCATCAGAGCTCAGGCTTCCTACATGCATGGCACCCAAAACACAGCTGTCATGATTCACATCATCCATAAAGGTGGTCAGCAGTACTACCGTGAATAGATGCTCTGTATGATTCCTGTCAGGGTTAACACAGTCACCAGTAGCTCCTTCCTCAGAATAGTGTTACATGATACCAAA
This sequence comes from Protopterus annectens, assembly GCF_019279795.1. Lineage (NCBI taxonomy): Eukaryota > Metazoa > Chordata > Ceratodontiformes > Protopteridae > Protopterus > Protopterus annectens. The sequence goes on from NC_056731.1 coordinate 296,503,803, forward strand.
CTGCTCAGATGTGGGAAGGGTAGAACTGGGTGGTCAGTAATATTACACAACAGATTTACCAGATGTGGTATAGTACAGCTGGATGGGCAGGAATATTACACAACACCAGATCTGACAGATTTGGCATGGTAAAGCTGGATTGGAATAATGTTATACAACACCAGATCGGCCCGATGTGATGATGTAGAATTGTATGGGCAGTAATGTTATACAATACCAGGCTGGACAGATGTGATGATTTAGAGCTGGATGGGCAATAATGTTATACAGTACCAGATTGGACATTTGTGATGAGGTATGCCTGGATGGGAGTAATATTATGCAACATCAGATCGGACAGATGTGATGGGGTAAAGCTGGATGGGCAGTAAAGTTATACAATTTCAGATCAGACAGATGTGATGAGGTAGAGCTGGATTCATATTCATGTTATACAACACCAGAACAGACAGATGTGATGAGGTTGAGCTGGATGCATAGTAATGTTATGTAATTCCAGATCAGGCAGCTGTGATGAGATAGAGATGGATGGGCAGTAATGTTACACAACACCAGATCGGACAGATATGATGAGATAGAGATGGATGGGCAGTAATGTTATACAACACCAGATCAGACAGATGTGATGAGGTTGAGCTGGATGTGTAGTAATGTTATACAACATCAGGTCATACAGATGTAATGGGGTAAAGCTGTATGGGCAGTAAAGTTATACAATACCAGATCAAACAGATGTGATGAGGTAGAGCTGGATGCGTATTCATGTTATACAATATCAGATCAGACAGATGTGATGAGGTAGAGCTGGATGCATAGTAATGTTATACAACATCAGATCGGACAGATGTGATGAGGTAGAGTTGGATGACAGCTAATGTTACACACCATATCTAACAGACATATCGGGGCTAGACATGGAATGGCAGGCTCAGATCCAGGTGCTGCACATGTAACTAGAAAAGATGGAGGAAAGTAAGGCACACACTTGCATCTGTACTTGGGTGCCCTGTCACCTTGTGACATAGCGGATGCTATGCTTCTTTTGTCATCATGTTGCAGGGATTCATCCTGCTCTCAACATGGGCACCACATAGACAATTATCAGCTGCTCTGATCATATGAGTGAATCCTGTGTTGGAGGAATTTCAGCCAGTGAGACAATTCACTGTGATGCCTCTCAACAGAATGTCATACAGATCTCCAGAAGACATTACATGGAATGCCATGTAGGATGCCCTGTCAAACACTCTGTATAATGCTTAATGAATGCTCTTTGTGTGACTGATGATGTGGTCTCAATCTCTTTTGCAACATATATAGAACACGGTTAGAGGAGTAGATATTTATCACAGAGAATACCACTTCTTTGCGACTGTTTTCCTGTCCACATAAAGCAATATGCTTCTCTTTCACTTTTCAAATGTAATCTGGGTAAATGGATGAGTAAATTCAAATTCTTCCCTGGTTTAGCACCCTTCTTCTGCTCATCTCTGCATTACTCATACTGAAAATACAAGGGCTAAAAACTCACTGGGAATACTTGTAGATACTAATGAAGTTATAGTGTCTCTCTAAACCACCTTGTGTGTATATTCCCTGTATGGTGTGTCCCTACAAATTGTGTAGATGATGACTTCTGACCATTTAACTCTTTTGTGCTTCTGTTGCTGTATAGTTATGTTTGATTTACACTTTGAGTACACCATGCACTGTGCTTCATAGCATGTGCTGGTTTCAACATTAATTTATCTGTACTCTATGTACCACTTTGTTCTGTGTGGGTTCTACTATGTTTGTGATGTCACAATACAAATGTCTGTACTAGACATTGCAGCTTTGCCTGTAATAAGTTCTGCTGGGCACTGTATCCATGGGGAATGATCTGCCCATCTGAACCATCATCCTAGTCACTGTTCTCACTCATGCTTCCTGATAAAGGTGGTTATAGTGTTGGTGGCTGGGATCCTAGTGGCTGCCTGCCCATAGCCAGGCAGCCTGCTTCTAATATGCTGTGTGGCACGGTGCAGTCATACACATCATGTGAGGTAAATAAAGAAGTGTGCCTCAAGCTGCCTAAATCTGTACTCAACAAACATATTGTTTAATAAAACCAACAAAATCTTGTTCCTTGACCCGTAAACAGTTCCACACCAACACCTTTAAAACACTTCTTTATTTAACGGTTAAGCGCTTTCATCTAATAAATATAGACTTCATCAGAACAATTCTAAAACAACAATGCATTGCTTAAATACTTTTTTTTAAAAAACGTCATTATTTGTAATCTACATTTAAAGTGCCAGTGTGCATATTAAATAAAACCATCCTAATGCCTCCAGTTAATCTCATAAACTAACCACATAAATACTGTCTCATATAAAAAAATTTTACTATCTCATAAAAACTGCTGATGCTGATACTTTGTTGCTTTAAGTTAAACCCTATATTCAAACTTCTACCCTTAGTGCCAAAATTCATTTATTGTGAATATTAATTTAATGCATTAAACAAACATACACAGGAAGGAAACCTTTAGTAATAGCTATTTGCATTTTTCGAGTTGCCACCCCTTTAGCCAAAAAAGAAGTGTAATTAGGGGTCAATGTATAAGAGCAGCTCGGATGACTTCTGATTTTGCAGACTTTTTAGAGGAATTGACAAAAATATCTGATATGTTCCTGCAGAGGGGGTACCCGAGGTGGTTAGTCTCGGATGTAACTGAATATGTTAAAAAAGAATGGGGTAATAAGTACATTCCCCTTCTAGGAACTGGACCCCTTAGGGAGCAAGCAAATTCCAACCAAGGGAACGAAAATGATACCCAAAGGGTGGATTATAGCAGAGCCTGTATAGTACAACACTCACAATGGAATAAACATGTAAAGGACATTATCACCAAAAACTGGAGTATTTTCAAGACGGATAAGAAATTAGTGAGTATAATAGGAAGTACACCGAAGTTTGTGGGTAGGAATGGAGTTAATCTGAAAAGTGAGGTAGAAAGGAAATTTGGAACAGGTGGGGATGCAGGTGTCGGTTGTGGCACCACCAGTTGTGGCACCTGCAACCAATGTAAGTATATTACCAAGAGGAATAGTATCACGCTAGAAGATACATACCACACAAACATTAACTTTAAAAAGGGGAATTGTAGGACAAAGCATATAGTGTATCTTGCCTATTGTACGAAATGTCCATGTTATTACATAGGGAAGACGGACAGGTGTCTCCGTCAAAGAATATATGATCACTATTACAATATTAAAAAAGAAGACACTAGGAATGCTTTATGGAGGCATATTGCCCAGTCAAAAAGTCCTAATGGATGTAATGAATTTCATTTTGGTATACTGGAGATGGCTAAAGAGAATCCAAGGGGTGGGTGTATAAAATTGAAACTTGCAGAATTAGAGACCAGATGGCAAATTAGGCTAAATGCCGCTACCCCCCCAGGGCTCAATGACCATATATCTATTAAGCCAATGTTAGATAAGATATAGTGAATTAATTTGCATTAGGGTAGGAATTAATGCATTAAATTAATATTCACAATAAATGAATTTTGGCACTAAGGGTAGAAGTTTGAATATAGGGTTTAACTTAAAGCAACAAAGTATCAGCATCAGCAGTTTTTATGAGATAGTATTTTTTATGAGATAGTAAAATTTTTTTATATGAGACAGTATTTATGTGGTTAGTTTATGAGATTAACTGGAGGCATTAGGATGGTTTTATTTAATATGCACACTGGCACTTTAAATGTAGATTACAAATAATGACGTTTTTTAAAAAAAAGTATTTAAGCAATGCATTGTTGTTTTAGAATTGTTCTGATGAAGTCTATATTTATTAGATGAAAGCGCTTAACCGTTAAATAAAGAAGTGTTTTAAAGGTGTTGGTGTGGAACTGTTTACGGGTCAAGGAACAAGATTTTGTTGGTTTTATTACTGTTAAACATATTGTTTAAGCCTTAAGAAACATTATGTCAATAATCTGTAAAGGCTCTGAGATACCATACTAGTTTTATCAGTCATGGCCCAAGGGGTAGCCTGCATCTCCTGTAGTTCAAAAATATTTTAGGCAGAGATAGCTAGTATCACTGTCTCAATAAGTCACACACTTGCCTTTTGTGCTGGTTGATCAAAAGGCAGTGGGTTCTACTCTAACCCCAAGTTGCTAGCTTTTTTTTCCATTAGTGACACCAGTGGGGGGTGATGCTGCACTCCTAAATGCACCATCCTTCATAATAGATGTTAAATTAAGTTCCCTTCTGCCTGAAGTGGTGGTACCTCAGGTGGGTGTAAAAGGTCCCATGACACTTATCAAAAAGAGCAGGGAGCTTTAATTTTATAGAAAAAATGCATAATAAGACATTTTTACATATTTACAAATATACATATGAAATATGTACAATATGTAGTACAAATAATAAAAGATAAACAATATCTGTGATTTTTTTTAAAAAGACACTCTTATAAAATTGAAAAAAAAAAATCATAAAAGAAAAAAATTAACAACAATAAATAACCCCTCCAATTTTTCATCCATAACCAAAGTTTTAGTCTATGCAAAACTTTGGTCAAATAATACGTTATTATATAATGTTTCTTGGCATCCCGCTAACTAGTAGAACCAAACAGCAGAGAAAAGGATTGTGTCTATTTTCTCACCACATGCATCCTGTGCAGTCCCATAGTCTATAAATCTTATAATATCCATTGAAATAGTTTTTATTTCCTCAAAAGGGAAGTCCTTCTATAAGATACCCCAAAAATGCTGAATCGTAGTACCTTTTAACAAAACATGTTCATTATCGTCTTCTATATTTCATCCTTGCCTGTAACACTCCCTTTCTGCAAAAGTTTTATACCTAATATTTTGTTTAATGGGTAATTTAGTAAGGTAACCTCCACAAAAAGTCTGACCATTCTGATGTCACCCATACCTAATACTCATCTTTCTAATTTTCTCGCTCTCTTTCTTCTGCATTTCTCTTAACATATCCATCTTCATAATAGAAGAGCTCCATAATGTGTGTATACTACAGTTTTATATCAGCTAACAAGTCATGTAAATTTATTTTTCCCCGATGCTTCCTATTTTGAAATTCCTTCATTTAAACTCCCCCATTGAATCTTACACTGTTTCGTTTTTCATAACTATCCTAAAAAGATTGATATATTTTAAATGAAAAGTTACCCAACAATTTTTGTCCCTATGTTAAATGCTTTGCAACATACAGTACAACATTTTTTTCTGATGGGATTTAATTGGGATCCCCAGAAAAATGAAAAACAGTGTCTATTATTTATCTTTCCTTAGGCAAAATAAAAATACCAGCTGCATAGCTTGCTAGTCCCATAAGTTTCCCATTTATTAAATAAACTTTCTTAATAATAGACATTTCTGATGGTTTTCTAAAAGCTATGCCCTTCATTTTTGAAATCACACATTCCCTTTGTCTCAGAAAGGCTTAAAGTTATTTCCAATTCAGTAGATTCTGTACCTAGCACCCCAGCGTCTGTCTCAAACCCTTTACATTTTCCTTATTTATTTGTAATCCTTCTTTTCCTAAAGTCCTTTCCATTCCCTCAAATAAATATGTCAGTAACTGTTTATTCTGAGAAACTAGCATTACGTCATCTGCATAAACTAAAAATCATGGATTTTTCACCTTCTTAACCGACTCCATTATCCCCTAAATGTTACATCAGTCTACTTAATTATCGCATTCATCACCAAGAAAAAAAGAACTTCATTGATTGGGCATCCCTTCCTTATTCCCCTTCACATTTTGATGTCAGTGCCTTCCCAACCATTTAGTAACAATGACCCAGCTGACCTGCTCTATTCCACACATATCAGTCTCCACATCTTGATACCAAAGCCATACTGTCATAATGCTTCCTATAATGGTCTGTGCTTTAAACTATCAAACGTCTTTGTTATATCACACACCAAAAGTTCCCCTTCTTTTCTTGACTGTATTTCATGCACTACGTGTTTAATTAACAATAAAAGTTCCTTAATTTGCTTACCTGGCAAGCCGTACATTCCTATCATTATATATCTACTAATACCTTATTTAATTCTAACCTGTAGAACCTTCATCAAGTTTTTGTAATCTATATAACACAGAGTGATAGGTGTCCATTTTTACATGCCATTTTTCACCCTTTTTCCATAAAAACATATGACGGTATGTACTATGTGATCATTATGAAATCTTAAAGTGAAACATTCATTAAAGACATCCAAAAATACACTTTCTCCATATCACTCATGGAAACATAAAAAACATAAGTAAACCCATCTTGCCCTGAAGATTTGTCTTTATCTACCTGTCATAATATCGTTTTGAGCTGATTTAAGTTAATTTTCCTGTCATTTTTTTATCGACATCTATCTTTTCTAAATGCCAGTATCTTAACTCTTCACTGGGCTTGCACTCATATAACCTCTCCATGTGTGTTGTTGCAATAGTCATAATATTTTGCTTGCCCTTTCTTTCCCAGTGTCATCAAAGAAACTATAAATAATATTTTCATGTTTCTTAACCACCCACTCACCTAGAAAAGAGAATACCTCTTCTATTTTTCTTTTAAAATATCTCTATCTGTACAGTAATGTCTTTACTCTTTGTTTAATTTTTCATAATTTTTTTCACCTTAGAAAATCTTGACTACATGTTTCTACTGAATATTCTTTTTCTGAGGTAACAGTCTATAAAAATACTTCTCCCTCAGATATCATTTCTTTTCATATAATATATATTTATATATATATATATATATATATATATATATATATATATATATAGACGGGTCTATATGACTTGGTCGACAGTTCATATGATCGACTGTTCATTTGGTCGACAGTTCATTTGATCGACAAGCATTTTAGGTGGGGGGCTTCACCCCCACACCCCCCAATGTGGGGGACTGTGCCCCCCAATCCCCCCCCTAACTATATATATCAACTCCAGGGTCACACAACATTGGGGAAGGGGGCAAATGCTTGTCGATCAAATGAACTGTCGACCAAATAAACAGTCAATCATATGAACTGTCGACAAAGTCATATAGATCCATATATATATATATATATATATATATATATATATATATATATATATTTAAATCCTTTTCACCAATCAGTAAGGGAAGCATAACAATATTTCATAGTTAAATGCTCTTCCCATAATGTTTTCGCCCTTCTCTGCCAGTTTTCTTCCTCCACCCATTTAGCTGTTAATTGTTTAAGCATACTACAAGACTCCATTTTTAACACCAAACTTCCCCCATAATGATCAAAAAATCCAGTCAATTTATTTCCCTCCTTATACTTTTTGTAACCTCTCAGAAAATAAGAAAATATCTCTCACCGTCTGGCATTTCCCTCTATAGTATGTAAATCCTTCATCCTGATCTAATTGCAAATCACCTATCATTAAAAGTTCCTTATCCCAATTATGATACCTCTGGTTAGCTTGCCTTTTGTATATTTTATCTTACAACTGAAGTCACCTGTTACTAAAATTGGTAAGTTATCTACTATATATGCCCTCACATTCTGCAGTAGGCTGCATCTCTCTTCATATTTTGGACTAGCGTACAGCACAATTATTCTAACTAAAGTGTGCCTAACCATTGCATACACCACCACTAACCCCCTACCTGTCCATAGTATCAAAAAATCTGTAATTTTGACTGTCTGTAAAGAAACACAATACCCGAACAAGTCTCAGTCCCAAATGTCCAAATAATTCCATACCCCTATAGTTTACCAAATTGCTCTCTTTCCCAATAAGAACACAATCTAGTGTCCAGGAGAAGTATAAAATCATACTGTTGTTTTTTTAACCACTGTAATATTGCAATTATTCTATATTTCTCCTAAATGTTGTTAACATTTAGAGATAATAGAGAAAAATTAATCATTGCTTGTATTTTACGCTTTCTACCTATGCCTTTGAGCTTTCTTTCTCATTTATGTACTCTATAACCTATAGTATCACTTTTTTCTTCCCCTGACTCCTCCATATCCTCAGTGTTAATGTTCCCCCTACCTCAATTTCTGTAGGTCCAGTCTGTTCTCACTGTACTCCCATTCAAATTCTTCCCAAGCAGTATTTAGTTACTGATAGACATCTCTTTCCTGCCTGTATGCCTCATACATTAATTTTGCCTTATTCTTCAACCCCAGAAGAAGCCTTACTAATATCCTGCTTATGTGTCACTATTTACATCCTTTCTGCCTGCTCTTCCCATTCCATTACAGGAGAAAGTTCCTGTTGCACCCAACAGTCAAACCATGTGCCCTTCATTACCACTCTTTGTACAATTTATATACACTCATTAATTGTATATCTTTTATCCCCACATTTACTGCATCTTTTGAAAGGACAGATATTTATCAAGTGGTCTAATTTCCCACAAAAAACAACAACAAAAAAAAAATGTCTAGGGCTGGCCTCCATAACATAATACCTCTCTGACATTGTTTACAAACAGAAGGTAAGTGAACAACAGCATTCGGTGAAATTTTTGTTACCCCTGTTTCCCAGCCACAATTTCAAATACCCCTGTCATCATAACATTTTACATAAGAAACAAATTGACTTTCTTTTTCAAGATAATTTCTTATATCCATATATTTAACATCAATACTTCTAAATTGCAAAAAATATATTTTTTACCTGTAATGTGAAATTGGAAATAACATAATTATTATAAACGTCATAGTCCTATTGTTATTCAAAAAGGCACATGAAAACCTACAAGCTAGTTCACGTGTTTCAAAACACGTCAGCAAAACTTTACTTTCCCAGTTGAATAATAACACTCAAATCTTTAGGAACAAAGCCTAAAGGCTTAACTGTATAATCCCACAGTTTATAACTGTCCTTTCTTTGTGAATTTCTTATTCTGATACAAATCACAGGTTTAGTCCTGTGTGAAAAAATCTGTTTCCATTTTGTAATCCCTAGATGCTGCTGCAGCCCCCGCAAAAGTAAATTTTAATTGTGTTACTGAGTCACTATCAGGCTAACTCTGTCTCTATTCTGCTTCTTGTTTAACTTCACTATCTTCCACATCACATGCCTAAGCATCTAAGCCCAAAGCATGCCTGCAAGATGTAGTTTCTGATAATACACCACCACAGTTCTAGAAATCGCCTTTCCATTAAATCACCCCAGTATTAAGCAAACTCATCTGCTGGCTCCTCTGACATCATTAACACCAAAACTTCAATTTGTAATCCTCCAGACAGCAATGTAAAAAGTTCAACCATTTCACCCATTTTTAATTTGTCATTACTTCTTCCATACTGTGTGTAGACACAACCTCCACCATGTCTGTCCTCTCTGACACCTTGAACTCCCCCATTACCAGGTGCCCTGGCTAATTTTCCCTAGTCCATATGAATGCCGCATTGAGTCTTTCCTGAAAAGAGGCTACTGGCCTAGAGGGACTAACCTCATCAACAAAGGGTAAATAAATAATCTATATCTGGTTATATGGAAATAACAGAACCTGGATTATCACCTCATACTTCTACTTAATAAGAACATAGTATCATGTTAAACAAGTTATCTCAGAATTGCAAGAAAGAAAATGATTTGAAACTTTTATATAATTATATATAAGTTTATAATGACCAATCACTGGACAGTTTGATCAAAGCACAAAACATTGAACAAACTCACTAGTGATTAATATTAATCTCTACTAAAATCATTGCAAAGAAGTAATCGCAAATGTAAACCAATAGGTTGCATTTGTGATTACAAGAAGTAAAACAAAAAACAGCTTTTTACATGGAGGGGCTTCACCCACCACCCCCTAATACAAGAGCCAGAAATTAAATATATGAACTCAAGGATTACACAAACTCAGAAAAAAGGGCAAAAACTCTTGAATTATGTAGCGGTCGATATAAGGAACTGTTACATAATTCGACAAACTGCACTAGTGACAGAAAATACCACCATTTCACTAACTACATGATAAAATGTGTGCAGTGATAAATCATATATCACTTATATATATATATATATATATATATATATATATATATATAAATAGAGAGAGAGAGGGAAAGAGAGATGCATGTTAAATGTTAAAAATGTAATACAAGGTTCATAATACAATGTGATAATTTATAGCTTATGTTTTTGGCTTTAATAACACCTACTTTTACAAGTATGCACCTAAGTTGTTTTATTTTAAAAACATCACAGCCAGTACACACACTTAGAATTTACAGTCTTTACATTATTTTGACTTTATTGACACCTACTATCACATGTACAAACCTTAATTCCTTGCTGCTGATCAACAATCTCCACTTGTTTTTTGATCTATAGTGTAAACATTTTAAATCTTTCCATAATAAATGAGAGCTGGCTTTAGGCTGTTCAGTCTGTTCTTTTACACTGATCTATCTAGCAGCTGAATTGCTAATACAACCTGGGTCTTTGTCTTCACAAATGATAGCTTTCCATCTTTTCCTCTGACCTGGCTGAAAATGGCATACCTCGTGATGTGATACCTGTAAATCAAGCATACTGAAAATAAGGTCCAATACTACTTATTTTGGAGAAAAAAATATTAACCATCATTTGCTATAATAAATATTCTGTAGTAACTTTGCTGCCTTTTAATACTAGGTCCCCAAATTTCCACCATGCAGACTATGGCATTTATATCATAATATATTGCAACATTATTTCATATTTGTTTCATAAATAATGACTTTCCATGGTGAATGTGGATGAAAGGGCAGAATAATAGAACCATATGCTATCATGAGGTACTTTGAGATATACTGACAGATTTTTAAAATGCATTTTTAACTCTTACACTTAAGGTGTTCATTATTACATTCTAGTTATTTTTTTCAGATTCTGCTACTAAAATTACAAAATTCCTATTTCTTTGGATATTGCTCTAAATGATACTGCTGCTGTGTTTCACATTCAGGGTAGGTGTGTTAAGGAGGCTAAGTGACAAGATGGAATAAGAATGGGGTATATCATACTATATCCTTTCTGAGATAAAATGATTTCTTTCCACATACTTAAACAATGTAGAGTTTGCTAAACCCCTTGAATCAGACTCTTAAAAGATTTGAACACAATAAAACTGAACTCTTCCACCAATTCATACCCAAACATTCCCTATGGATGGAGGAATCTGGCAAGCAAATGGACAGGTAGAAGAAAGACACATTGTGAAAACCAAGATAGCTAAAGAACCCTGGCATTACCCGCATAAACTGGGGTAGTCTCATGTTTTCCCAAGTTATGTGCTATAAAAAAGCATTGCAGATTCTGTCCAGTAGAAAGGCCAGGCTTGCCTATTCCCAGACAGACATTTTTCAAATAAGAATTTATTCTGGATCTCATAGACATGGGCGATCTTGAAGGAGACATCCTGAATATTCTGGTGAAACATGAACTCATGTGTTAATTAAAACTGAACTCTTTTAGGAAGCCAGGACTAAACTATTACTGTTCACCTAAAAGTGTACTGGAACTTAAAAAATTGCCACATTGCTTACATGACTAATTTTATTTTATTTTATTCTTCCAGTTGGTTTTAAATACCATGTTAAATCAGTTTTTCTTTCTATCATCATACATTTTCTTTTTCTTGTTCTTTTTTCCACTTTATTCAAAATGATGTGTAATAACAATACTAACTAATTATACAATAATATTTTTCCAGATAGTTTTTAGGGTTCTTGTACACAGACCTGAAGAAGTCCAGAAGGACAAAAGCGATATTTTAACAAGAGGTTATGAAAATAGAATATGATTTTACAGTAGATTTTTTATATGCAAAGTGTAAATATATCTATATATATATATATATATATATATATATATATATATATATATATATATATATATATTTTTTTTTTTTTTGATTACCAAATAGTTTCAGGTTTATATATTTCCAGCCAAGTAGTATATTGTCTTTGATAAAAATCACAGACTTAATAATCTGGTTAAACTAGAGGTACCACATCATTATAAATTGTATTTAAAGTACATAAGGGTTATATTATTATAACAGCTACTATGTAGGGCAGGACCAGCTCGAATGTCACACTGATGGGGAAACGGTGTGAATTTAACATGTATACCAATAACACTTTGTTTTACAGCACAATAAACTACTCCCTTGCCTGATAAAAAGTATATATATATAGTTAGAAAGCTTGTGAGGAAACTATTACTCTGTTATTTTTGTTTTACTTGGATCGCTTGTCTGTGTACTTAATAAAGGATTTTCGACTGAAAACTGACTGCCTACCCTGCATGGATTACTTTTGAATACTTAATAATTCTGTACAATATTTCAAATTAGATCTTTTTTATTATTTTTTTTTTACTTAGGACGAGTTTAAGTTTGCTACTTCTACTACCATTATCTGATCTGATTAATATACAGTGATTAACTAGATGTATATGGATTGAAAATCTTCCACAAATAGTGAAGTTTCTTACACTGTTTTGTTTTCAAATAAGACTTTACAAACTAGCTTCTGGTAAGTTGTTAAATAATTATGAAAAGCACCCGGTGATGGTGCTGCGGTAGCGTTGTCGCCTCACAGTAAGATGCTGACAGGCTCGACTCTCAGCTAGAGCGTCTTCTGTGTGGAGACATGCATGAATGGGCGTACCTTCCTTGAAGGTTGTGCATTAGGGCTGGCAACTCAGCATGTAAAAATCAACTGCCAATCATTAGCGGACCGGAGTTCCGCTGTGGCGACCCCTAACCGGGAAAAGCCGAAAGACACAACAACAACAACAACCCTTAGATAGAAGGACCTGGAAGGCAGTGAGATGTTCACTCATAACACTCATATCTTACATGTTAAATAACTAAGCAGCACCGGCCCTGTTCTCTGCTGAACAATACAACCTTTGTACATTACATAGTTGACAGAGCATTTGACACACCCAAGGTTATACTTGGCATGGTTCATTATTAAATAACTGGCAGCTGTATGACATACCCAAGGTTATACCTGTCCCGGTATATTATATAATAACTGGCATGGTGTATGACACACCTGAGGTTATACCTGGCCTGGTATATTATATAATTACTGACAGGACATATGACACACACAGAACAAATGATAATCTAAAACTAAGAAGAATAACCCTCACAGTAATGTAGACAAAAAGTGAAACAGGGTATACCAAACCATCAAATGTGTAATAAAACATAAGAGCACAAAGATTTTGCAACAAGCCCTTCTCAATGCATAAAACACTGGATACAGCAACTGTTTAAATAAAACACTAAATTTACCATCATTCAATAATTCAATTAAATGTGAATAATTTAAAGATACAGACATATGCAACCATATTAATATAACAATTCATCTGTAAAATAACACCTTAATTCCAGTCTTAATGTAAGTTATATACTATATACATATAAGCAGAACTAATGCATATTTTATCTCAATCTAAGAGCAGGCTTAATATTGACAACAGTGTCCAAATCTTGATAGTCATCAGCCCTCAAGTGACATATGACAAGCCCAAGGTTACACCTGGCCTGGAACTGCTATAATAACTAAAAGAATATATAACATGCCTGAGGTTATACCTAGTGTAAGAATTGATAATACTATAGTGTACCATAATTAGCTAGAAACACTGTAAAGAGACTGACAATGAAAAGTCTCTATCTGTTAATTACCGAAATTCATGCTTAACAGGTGCCAGTCTCTCCTTCATGGACCAAGTCTTGTGTATTTTCCAGAATGAATTTTTCAAACATTGTAGTTCATTTAATAAGGCTTTATTAGATGTTCACAGTATCCAAATACTGTCTTCATTAACAGCCCTAATAAAGAATTAGTATTTAAAGTTACTCCACGTTATATTCGGATTGTTCTGAACAATGTAAACTAATATAGTTTTTATGTGACCTGTCTTCTGTACTCAGGCTCGAATGTCTGTAATCTTTTCTGAAGTAACAGGTCAAATGAACTTACAAACCTTAACTGAACTGCTGTCCTGAACACAACATATTATATTGCTTCAGTCCAGTAATTTTCCTTATTTACTCTTCCTAACCTTGGTCTCGGGCTTTGTTTCGTATGTGCTTTATTTAACATTCCATTAAGGAACAGTCTGTAGCTGACAAGACTGTATCTTTCCCTTGAGAAAAGAACATTCTGTATCTCTGTATTTTTTACACACTTTATGCTTATCTTTCCTTTTTAATAAACTGTCTCTCATCCTTGACCAGCAAAGTTATTTTTCTTTCTGCTTAACTGTCTTTTATGTATAAATAAAACACAATTTATTTTACCCTTTAGCCTGTCTAATGTCTAATAACTATTTTAAAATGGAAGTTTCTAATCTAACACTTAGCCTGAGACTGCTGTAATAACTGACTAATAGTCTTACATACCTGAGACTGGACCTGGCCTGGACCTGCTATAACAAGTGACAGGACATATGACACATGCAAGGTTATACATGTCCTGGTACTGCTATAATAATGGACAGGACATATGACACACCCAATGTTACACCTGGCCTGGAACTTCTATAATAACTGACATGATGTACAACATAACCTAGGTTTTACCTATCCTGGAACTGCTATAATAACTGACAAGATGTATAACACACCTGAGGTTAGACCTTGCCTAATTCTAGTATAACAACTGATAGGATGTATGACACACACAAGATTACACAAGGCCTGGTATATTATATCATATAATACCTGACAGGACATATGATACGCTCAAGGTTATACCTGTCACAGTACTGCTGCAATAAGTGACTAGACATATGACCACAGCTGAGGTTACACCTGGTCTTGAACTGTTATAATAAATAATGGAACATAGAACACACCTGATGTTACACCTAGCCTGGGACTGCTATAATAAAAGAAAGGATATATGACACACACAAGGTCAAACATACTCTGTCACTGGTATAATAATGGACAGGACGTATGATACACTCAATGTTACACCTGGCCTGGATCTTCTATAATAACTGGAATGGCATGTGACACAGTGACACACCCAAGGTTATACCTGTCCTAGTACTGCTATAATAACTGGAAGAGCATGTGACAGAGTAACACACCCAAGGTTATACCTGTCCTGGTACTGCTATAATAACTGGAAGGGCATGTGACAGAGTGACACACCCAAGGTAATACCTGGCCTGGCACTGCTATTCATTGTGCTGCACCAAATGGGTATATGATGCAAGTGGACAGCCACATTACACTGGGACAGGCCCTATATTTACAGCTGAGGTAACCATTTCTGATGTTTTAAGAGAATTTGAAAAAGTATATCTGACTGGAATTAGTTTGAATATTTTCCTAATTCATGTTTTTTTTTTTAATTTCTGATATAAAAAACACTCAGCGAATAATTGAGTTACACTATTTGCTACACTCAGTGCTCTGCTACTTTCAGTTTTTGCTTTATATCTGATGTCATGATGGAATGTCTGGTTTACCACGTACTTTGGTACCTGAAAGTAGAGGAAGGAGAATGTCTTCTTTTATTCTGACCCTAACCAGCTGAGAAGTACAATTTTTTTCTGTGCTGTAATGTCTAAAACAGTTTAAGGAAACTTGATGCTTGATATAATATAACATATTTCAGCACTTCCGTGATGTAAAAATCTTAGCCGATTCAAATCCATTTGGCATTAGCAATGGAGGAGTCATTAATTGTATAACTGGACTAGGTATTGTATACTTGTATAGAAAGATTTGCATTAAGTAACAACTAGTTATGGAGTAAAGGCTGACAATTTTGGTGCCTCCATCTGCTCAGCTTTTTCTGGGATTAGGGCAGGATGGCTTTGCTATTTGGAGTTTCTTGCCTCTTAAAATGAGCTCTCAGGTTATTATACATAAAGTTAATCACCTACTTCTTTGTAAATAAGCATCAGTATGGCTTTAAGTTTTTAATGATCATCGTTGTACATTTCTTAGAACATATTTTGCTGATATCAAACACATTCATATCCATTTTCTCTGTTTATGGGCATAAAGATGAAGCATAACCTATCAGTCAGGAGGAAATCAGGTTATATTACATGTTCAAATCCATTGTCATTGTTTTTTTTTTTTTTTGTTAGTGTTTTTTGAACATTACCTGTGCTTCTGACATTAGGTAGAAGGGAAATAATCTTTACTTTGCCATTTAAAAAAAAAAGTGTCAAAACAGTAATGATTTAAAAAAGTGTCATAACACTAGTGATTAAAAATGCAGAGTAATTATGTAGGTTTTACCTTTTGGCAAAATGTATTTTCTAAATACATGTTAGACGTTAGGTGGGCATTAATGTCACAGACAACAAAGCAACACCTTCTGAAAATATTTCTTATGTTCTCCATGCTGAATCTATTCCAAAAAGATGGAAAAAGAATTGGGTAATGGTGTGAATGTTGTAGTCAGATATTTTGCTATAAGCACAATTCTACTTGTATAATTTTATAAACTGATTATTTTACAATATGTTTTTTAATCTCTTTTATCTTTTTTCTATCAAACATATAGCACTAGTGGAACTCAATGAATGAAAAAAGAAGAAAACATCAGCTGGGAACAGATGGAAATACTGCAGTGCCGTTCAGGGTAAGGCAGATAACACTGCATTCATCTAAACTTCTGTCCACATATACTGGTCTAAAAGGTTAATAGGGACAGAAGTGAAAAGACAAAATTCAGATAGATTCAGCAAAATGCTTAAAGGCTCAAAAGAATAGTCTTTTAAGACTTAGAAACCAGTACTCTCAATAGCTCCTGAACTGCACAATCCATTTCTTTTTCATTTTCTTGGTGACAACCTTAGCAAGTAATCAATAAAAAGGAATTATATTTTCAGTGATACCTTCAGTATGTTGACTGACATACTCAGTTCTAAGAAGTTGAACTGTTTATCGCAGACATTACTAAATGAATGCAGAAATTATGGTACTTAGCTGTGAAGTATTAAGGAGAGTGAGAAAATTAGTTAAAATATTTCCCTAGTTAGGGCTTATAGATATAGTAACTCAAAAATAATAGTTTTACAGTACTCCTCGGCCTGAGCATGCTTGCTACTATACAATATATCTGCAGTTAAACTAGAAGTGTATAGAAAGCAAATGTATAAATACTACACCTGGAATAAGTGTTGGTAGACTACATTCTTGGAAACCATGCTGGAATTAAAGTCAATACATAGTTGCACACAGGGTAAGTACCATGCAGTGACAACTGGTGTCCCCAGATGTCTCAGTGGTTTACAGCCATTTGCAGCCATTTACAGCCATGAAAACATTTATCATGGAAATGATCATTAATAATGTATTATACCTGCAGACACTGGCTCAAACACAGTTTGTGTTGTTCAAGGTCAGATCATGCCTACCCTAAGCTTTGTACCGGATTCAGTGGTACAGACTGTGATGTATGAGGGTAAAATGACTCACCCTACCTACCATGCCCTGACAATGCATTCATCAAAATTAGGCCATCAGGCATTGTGGACACACTGTGGAGGTGTTTTACAAACCTGCATGTCACAGTTGGATAGCCAAGTGTCTGACAGTCATTATCTGAGAAGGTATTTTTTTTTTGTAGACCAATGCTAGAATGAGCCCAGACACCAGTGGACTACCCACACACATCAATCCTAGGACTACCTCTTCTAGCCATTCCCTTCTCTGCAGTCACAGCCACTGTCAGTGACCTCAGACTGGCTACATTTGCAGATAATTGCAAATAAGAGACTGTCATTGTTTCACACACTGAACTAACAGTTACACAGGACGGGCTGGAACACACATTCAGGTGCTGTCAGAGCCATTGACAAATACTACATGCCAAGGTATGTACAATACTATACTTTTGGTAGTCAGCCATCCCCTGGATAATATCATATTTTCTGCTCACCACCAACTGTTGACCCATTAGGCAGGGACTTAGGGACACAGACAGAGATGTAGCCTTTGACTTTCACTGGTCAGTAAGATGTGGGACTTCATGCACTGTTGTACAACCTATAGATAAAGGTATGGCATGTAAATCCCAGAATATCATTGCTACTCTGTATGTGGCGCTCACAACTCCTATTATTGAGTGCAATGACACCTGCAGTATGTAAGTACACATTCATATCTGACACCTGTAACAGCCACAGAGGTCCCACAGTAACTAAATACTCAGTGTACATAACATGTCCAATGCAGAATGTGTCAAGGCTGAAATTATGTATTCTGTCCACTACATGCTTTGGAGGCGAGGTGTATGGTTGCCATACAGGGAGCTGTCAGCTCCCACTGTGTACCACTTGCACATCCAAGAAAGGACTAGTATGGGACATACCGGCTGTACACAGCTGCACCTTGACTGTGGTATAAATAGGACATGCTGGGGTGACAGGTATGTAACCCTCACACTATACCTTATATGTAACTAGCTCCCCATCCATGTGAAGTACACTTCTGCTGTAATGCACATCATATGAAAGTAACACAATGGGATGCAGAACAAGGCAATCATAACTGGATGAGGACAAATGTCTGTAATGGACACAGGGTTGTAGATGGTGCATCTCCTACGCCACAGCTTGTAGATGTGCCATCTCCCAAAACCCTGCTTACACTTATCAAGGAAACAACATTGTGTCAGAGATTTCAGATGCAGGAGTAGGCTGCATGATGCCATTGTCCCTGTTAGTCTGTGATACATATATGAAGCCATGGAGCCATGCACCTCTACTGTTTTATCTTTGTGAAGACATTTTGATTCTGTGCTGACATTCCTTCCTGTGTTCTGATGGTCATGGATTTATTGTAGCACTGTAGCCAAAGGAGTGTCCCAAAAAATTCGGAATCTGAAACATAAACAGTTCTATGAGACACTGTTCTTTTTGTAAGTATACAGCCATTACAACATCATCCAACTTAATCTACACCACATAATGTGGGGTACTCAGTACAACTGCCAGCAGACATCTTTCAGTGACCAGTACAAGTAGCTTGTGAAAGGCAACAGTGGATTAAAGGACTACATAAAAATTTAGGCAGTCACCCTGTGCATCAGACACATAGCTTCATTTCCCTGCATAAATGACAAGGATGACAGGGATGTGGCAGAGGTATCATCACTTGCACAGGGTGTTGTGTGGTGGGGCAGGAGGCCAAGGCTGACCCAACAGCAAGCATGTGTGTGAGTCAGGAAGAGAAGCAGGCAAAATGGACCATGAAATGTGCCGTTTGTGTCTGCAGGTGACCTGATTGTGACAGTGATGTGTGAGTGTCTTCGTGAATACAGGCAAGCTCACTGCTAGCCCTATATGATTGTATGTTGGACAGCTTTGAACTGTTAATGACAGAGCTGACAGTTCACCATCTCCACCCCCAAATACAGGAACTGCCTCTGCCAGGAGTTGCACTGGCACCTCCATCCCCATGGTCAGAAAAGGAATTACTACCTGAGGGTGACTGCTGTCTGCTAGGACAATGTCCTCCACAGAACCTCTCAGGACCATGAGCCCATGGGCTGCCATGTATTGGTGTGGACAGCACACTCACCTCTGCTAGATGTACTGCCACAATGAAAGTGTGAATCAGCACAGCGATGTGAACTCTCAGCTGATGTAGTTGCTGAACTATGTCCATGGGCTGATGCTCAACTTAAACCAAATGTTCCATCACAAACAATGACCATTCCAAGACAAAAAATCTGTGATCTCTTTCAGACCACTGTCTTTCCACAGCATCAATCAGCTGATCCAGGGTATCAGCAATGCGGTGGAGACAGTCACAGATGTCAGACTGGGCTACATCCATAACCCTGAGCCTTCATCTGGAGGTCCTTTTAAGAACATGCCTGTGCCTCCATGATGGCCCTAAACATATACTGAGTGACACATGACAGGACACCTGCAACAGGTGGTGGAAGGACAGCAGGCCTCCTATGAGCACTCCTATCAATCTGCCTGTTTGGAACCTCACCATCTCTTTGGCAATGGCCAGTACCAACACTCACTGCAACCATTGTACACACACTTTCTTGTTCAGTGTCCCCAGCCTCTGACTGTCCAATACCTGTGGCCTCAGGGGACTGGGTATGCATAAATATACTGAATGTGCACGGTGATGAGGGCAGAAGAGGGATATCAACCTCTGTGACAGATTCAACTCTGCAACCACCACCATGCCTCACTTTGGCCACCATCATCATCAGAGTCTGAAGAAACACTGACATCAGGTTGTAAAGGGGACAGAGACCAACCCCCCCTGGTCACCTGTGATAAAAAGGGAAAAGTGGTACATTAATACATGCACTACTATGCTCTACAGTACCATCTTGCAATACATGTCAAGCTGTATACAATGCTGTCAGTATTACAGACTTGTTTAACCCCCAACCTCATATACCAGGACTTGAGGACATTGGTGTCTAAAAAACTTCTGTATTTGCTTGTAAATAATAAGCTCCTTATTCAAGACTCTCATGAGCAACAGTGATGTACACTGCTGACATTTTTCAACACTCTGCACAGTTGACACATAAAGCAATCTGAACTGTCCTGCATATATTGCAAATCTATCAGTGTGGTCACAACTACAAAGCATAGGTATGACTGTAAACTGTGCTCCATTGGTAAAACTGTGTGAGCTTGGCAATCATACATACCGTACATCAATCCAGCCACTAGGCCTGGGATGACAGTTTAGCAAGTACAATGCACTGAGTCTACATCTGAATCACAACAATGTTATGCTTACCAGGAACAGGATCATGGCCATTTATGATTCCTGATGGCCATGTGAAAAATTGAGGGAGTGGTAATGTAAACACCAAGCCATGTTGCACTATAGCAGGTTAATACATCCACAGATCTCACATTTACAATACATGCTATGTTACTTGGTATGTATGTCACAATCTGGCCATGAGATCCACACTGCAACTAACCCACCCCCCAAAAAAATATCTGCCACCCACATAAAAGTATGCACAGCATGAAACACTGAATGCTGCAGCATTCCAATGCTTATCCAACTAAGCATACCTGGATGCTCCTCTTGTGTGGAAACGGTGGCACCCACATCCATGCCATACTGTGTGATGGATGCCTGAGAGCTGTCCTGTGTTCCCAGGCTCCCTAGGAATTCCTCTGTGGCTGACGGTGAGTTTTCCGCTGCAGGCCCTACACCAGTGACACTATGATCCTTGGCCACATCTGCTGCTCTTCTACGGGTGGAATTTATTATAGCAGTGGCACGGTATCACACCTGATCATATATCCTGCTCTGCTGACCAATGACATTCACATTGTGAACCAGGTCAGCCCACAATGCTGCCCACTCTTCCCTGTTTGTCCTCTCCCTGGGTAACAGGAGTTGTTGATGTTGACACAGGGCATCCAGGATAGCTTTATTCTCAGCCTCTGTAAAAGACCCCCGATATCTCAGATACATATCTCCTGACAGACAACAAAATGAGAACATATGTCAGGATGACATACATGACAGTATAGTTATGTAGAGATGCAGCAATAACAGATGGCGACCAGTAATCACTACTTGGTTACACATCTCACATTCGACACCATACAAATATAGTAAGGGTGTGTATCCAAGTAGGATAGTGACAGTGCTCATCTATCCCTGCTTGTGCCATGAGAGATACTTTTGTATGGTCACACAACCAAAACAAATGTCCATTAAGTTGTGGCTCATATGTGCAAACCCCCCTTGTAATATGAAAAAGAAGCAGTGCTACACAAATAATAGTGTAGTATTACCACCTCTATCAGCATGAAATTCCCAGGAAAGTGGTATACCTATGTAACAGAGTGCATTTTACCCATACTGTACACTAGTTCCTCTGTAGGTGTAACTCATCTGCAGATCAGTGACATGTCAGATGTACAGTTCCATGCAAGGCTTACTGCTGTAATCCCCATTCCCCTAAGAACATGGAAAATATGCATCATGTTGGAAACAAAATGGTTACAAAGCTGATGGAGTACAATACTCCTCTGTTGAACAATGCCGATATATAGATGTTGTGGCAATGAGTTGACCATAAAAAGTAACACTTATACACAATGTTTTCCCCAGCTAGCTGTTTGCCTTTTTAACAGGGTTCTGTATTAGGGAGTGATTGCCTCAGAACCAATCCTTGCTTCTGAACTGCAAACTGAAGCCAGCACATCTGCTTTGCATTATAATCAGCCAATCCCATGTAACCACCAAACAAGATATAAGGCCTCTATGTACATTACAACCTCTTTCTCTATGTTGGTTTTGGAAATAGTGGCAGACAGATCCTACATCATGGCAGAGAGAATATCTGTAGCAGCTACTATTTACATACAAATGTCTGTGCTACAGGCTGGAGCTGAAGGCAATGATGCAGGCAATAGGCATAAGCTGACAGGGTGAACACTTTGCAGGACAACAAGTTGTAAGAGTAAATGTGGGACCTGGGGCAACCTTGTTTTATAGGCAGAGCCACATTGAGTGTAGCCACCCCACTGGGAAGGAAGGTATGTGTGTCAGGTAAGTGTGTTAGCCAAAGGTATCAGTAAGACAATGTAAGCCAAAATGCTTGGTGTGTCCTATAAAACAGGTAGGTGTACATTAATCATGAGATTAGGCAGGTGGACAACTGCCAGATCACGTGTTATGCCATGGTATTCCCCTTTTGAGTGTGTGCTGGCAACCCTTATATCTAGCTCGACCACCATGTATGTATGTTACTTGTGCATCTGTGGAAAGAAAAATATTGATTGTATGTTCTGTGATAACTTTTTCATACATATTTTAATACACTGTTAAAATTTGTGGTGAGCATATATGGTTTTTATAGGATAGTTTTTAATGTGTTTAATAGTATTACTTAAGAATTTATGTTTGATTAGTTTCAGTATATTTAATATGTTTTTATCTAACATGCATTCTTACATTTTCAACACATTTAAGAGTATTTTATGGTAATTGGTTTATTTCCTTAATTGATAAAAATGTTATCATCACATGATTTATTTGATAGTATTTAAATCTTAACTTGCTATGAATTAAAGGTTCTGAAGATTTCTCGAGCGTCAGGGATGAAAGCGCTTAACCATTGACTGCTATCTCATTGGTCTTTTGAGTTTACACCATGTCTGCTTTGGCAATAAAACGTTCAATATATTCTGCCTTTCTGACTTTTGGGTTAATTTCTGACACTATGTGAGCCTTTTTGGAGTTATTAGTGTTCTCCCTATGTCCTCCTTAACAACTATTCTTTTCTTCATTGTGCTGTCAAATCCACCCCTCACCTAGTATGACAACTTACTGTCCCTTGTGCTTTACAACGACCTATACTAATGACAATACGGTTGTGACAGACATTGTCAAACGTAACTGGCATGTCCTTACTGTGGACCCTATTACAGCTGGTATAGTTGGGGATAGACCATGTTTTGTTTATAGAACTAGCTTAAATTTGGAAAGACTCTTACGCAGTGATAAAATCAAACATGGAGGTTATGGCATGAGTGTGAGGGATTCAAGACTTGGTACCTTCCCTTGTGGACACTTCAACATGTGTAGTGCGATATCTATAGCATGGTTTTTCAGTCATCCAGTCCTGGATTTTAAGTTCTTTTCCAGGTTTAATGCTACCTGCGACAGTAGCAATTTACTGTACCTTGCTAGCTGTAAGTGCTGTGATTGCTTCTATGTTGGTAAGACCTCTAGGAGGTTGAAGGACAGGATATATAATCATCTTTATGATATCAAGAACATGCACTTCCAAAATGCTTTAGCAAAGCATGTTGCTGTCTTTAACTCACATAGTTTTAGTTTTATGGTCTTACAGCTTGTACATAAAAACAAGAGAGGGGGCAACTTAAATAATCATCTGGAGTCCATAGAGCTGAAGTGGATTCTGAGACTACATGCCCATATTCATCCTGGGCTTAATAATTGTGTCAGCATAAAACCTGCACTGGAGGTATGGTCCTCGAAATAGCTAAGTGAACAAATTAGTTTGTTACTAGGTTAAGAATTAAATTGGTAATTGGTTTCTGCTTGACAATTCCTATGCCTTGCACTTTAAAGCCTTTCAGCTCTTTAATTTGTTTAATTGGTTTCATCTAAATTGATTAATTGATGTGAGCTATTTTAATTAATTGAGGTGATACTTTGGTATTTAAACTGTGTGGTTTGTCCTTTTGTAAGATCTGATGAAGTGTGAGTTGTTCACGTGAAAGCACTTATCCTGTTTTATCTCTGTGAATAAATTTATACTGGATTTTAGAGCCGTGGTGGTTCCATCTCGTTGTTTGTTCCTAATTACTTTTGGTTTTCTTGGTGAGGATCTTTGGGTAGCAGTTTGCAAGTTTATTCTTTTAACTTGATGCCCCTCTTTTTCTTTGTTCCCCTTTCACTGTCTCTCATTTATTCTTTTATTCTTTTATTCTCTTCTGTGTTATTAGTTCTGTTTTCATCCCTCCCTTTTTTGTTTTCCCCCTTTTTTTCTCCTTTTTATTTCCACATAGATACATATAGTTTAATTTTACAACCTACTAAACCCTACCTTATGGTTAGAATCTGTCTTACCTGTGCTTTAGTGGTGGTAACCGTGCCTCTAGATGTTTTACTCTTAGAGATACCCCTTGGTCTCCCACACAAATTTAAACATCTAGTCTGCTTACCTTGGCTGATTAAGACTTCTGTTTCAATCACCATTTATCCCTGTACAAGAAAGCACCTGCTATACCCACTTGAACGACTTTCTTCTGCCCATCTGCACTGTTCTATTTGGACTGAAGCACTGCCCTGTTTTTCTTACCTAGTTTAATTTGGTATACCAATTCTTGAGTAGGAAATGGGCACCATCTCTTATATGGTTCTTCTGCTAACACTATTAGAAGAAAAACAATGAGTCTGACGTTTTTCATGAGCACCAACAGTGATTGTTTTTTTCCCTGTGACTGAATGCTGGAAAACCATGAACCAACTAACCCAAGATGTATAGCAGCATATGACACATTAATAGTGCATTACGTTTTTTGTAGCTGCATCATACAATGTTTGAGCCTATATCCATATTACTCTGGCTTCAAACAGTCTCCTTTTCACTTCCTCTTTGCCTTTCTTGCCCCATGTTCAGTCTCCTCTTCACCACCTTTAATTAGTTCCTCTATCTCCTCACTTCCATTGCATTCATATATTTCATGACTGCCTTAATTTGTATGTCTGTTTCCTTAGCCCTTTTCTCTATTTTTCACTGAGATAAATCATTTTGTAGATTAGTTCTAGCCACTACTCCAATTCACATGTCTTGCACTTTTTCCAGTCATACATCTATGTATAAATGTACTATTAATGGCTTGGTGCTGGGATTTTAGTCTCAGTCTTTAGCAGACAACACTTTTTTAGGTGTTTCCACTGACTGTTTGCCTCTAACTTCCACTCTTCTACATGGACTCTGAATCTTGACACTGTGGATATTGGGCATTGACTCCTTAGTTTCCTGAATTTTTCAAATCATCTCAGCTGTGAAAGCTGATGACTATCAGGTCCTTGATTACTGCTTCACAGTATACAATGTAAATGACTAACATACAATGAGGAACATCCGGCAGTCCCTTTCTTTACTTACCTACCAAATGTCATTGTCACCCTCAAGAGTCCTGATTTAATATAATTCACAGTTTCACTGCTTGTCATTGTATATGGAGATATATTTTCATGATTATGTGCAGTAAGAAATCAGCTACTGTATTAGCAAACTTGAGTGAATGCCGGTGTATGCTTATCCTGTGGAACTGCATAAAAAAATGTTTTCACTATTGTGTCCATATCTACTTACTGCAATAGACCAAACCACTACTGTTTTTAGCCATTCAGTATTTTTACACCGCATAGCGTTATGTAGTGCTTTGATTTCAAGAACTATGGGGAATACTTTTCTTTAAAAGAAATAATGCGTGCCATGCACCTACTTTTTCTTGTTTGTTTTGCTCATTTTTTTTCAGTTTTTGACCCAGCTGCCATAGACTACCAAACTCTTGACCAATCAGCACATTTCTTACGTTTACCAGGTAATAGCCACCCAAAAGGGGTCATCATCGGGGCAGTCATAGTAGGTGATTCCAAACATTTTTTTTTTCTGTCTGGCATGATAATGCACACTGACCTAGTGAGGCACAAGAAGGATCATGTAATGACCTGTCCACAGAAGATGTCCTCTCAATTCTGGAACGGTATGCCTGCCAGTCATCCCTGTTCCTATCTCTTCAGTGTCCATCAGTGAGAATGCACCACCCTGTGTACCTCTGACTGCATGCTAATTCCACCCTTAAACCGAGGAGGGGAGAGTGGGCTCTGCCCCTTCACTCTTCCACCTCTCTGCCTGGGGTCTCCACTGGCATGGCTTGTAATTGAACCCTGGTTATATGGGTCACAGTCAAGGCTCTATCCCTCTGTGTCATGGTGCTAGGCTATTAGTGTGTATTTTTCATGGTTCTAGTACTGTTGTCACAGTTTGTAATGTACTTTAATAGTCCCCTCATATCACTGCTGTTTTCTTCTTTCCATCCATCCACATATACAAGAGGCAAACATGAACAACCACCGCCATCCACAGAGGTACGTATACAAGGAGAGAAAATCAAAGTAGACTGCCACACATACCGTGCAACCTACAGACATTAAATATAGGAATAAATTCATCTGAAAAGTACGTACATCCAGAAAAAAAACTGTACGTTTAATTAGTATAAAATCTGAATATCAAATAGCATATAAAGCTTCCTGCTTCCAGTAGGAATAGGTCCATAGGTTCATAGGTAGATACTAGGCTATTGGCCCTAGGGCCTATATAAGCATAGCCAAAAGGTACCCTGGCTTTCGCCACCCAAGAAAATCATTTTCCTGTGCCCCTGTCGAGCAGAGCCACAGAAGTGATCCCCGGGTGAATTTCCTATCTCCCATCCAATCATCAAGATTTTTCTTGAAGAGTGCTAATGAGGAGCTTTGTTTGATATAGATAGGTAGTTTGTTCCAGAGTATGGGAAGTCTCTGGGACAGGAATCCATCCCTCCAGCATGTTCTGTTTATTGTGGTGACAAGGTTTAGGTCCCTAGAGCATGTAGCTCGAGGGAATGTTGGATGTTTCTCAGAAGCATTTTAAAAAAAGAGTGACAAAATTATGGAAAACTGTAAGTATATTGTCAAAAGACAGTATAAAATCTGTAGACTTTAAAGAACTGTATTGCAAAATTCTACCACACATGGCAATTTATTTTTACTTCTAAAAAGGGAGGTGTAATATGTGTGTCATCTTTCTTTAAAATATTGGTGCCACTAGTGTGTTAGTCGCATTTCTGTGTGCTGGACAGCTACAGACATCACATGTGATGAAGGTGGGGTTCAGAAGTTGTGTGAAGGGATAAATCAAGACTGAAACTAGAGACAAACCCCCAGAAGTAGGCACAGGGGTAAATCAGGCCTGAAAAAAGCAGTGACAGTTGAGAAGTCTGTTGCCAGGCATTTTTTCAGTAAGACACATGCATGCACGTGCATATACAGGCAATTTAGAAGTCGACAATCTACCTTCTGCATATCTTTGAAATGCAGGAAGAAAGTGGAGCATCTAGGGAAAATTACTTGGTGTTTATACACCTCAGAAGACTAAACGGCAACTTCAAAGCTTGTTTTACCTGCTGTACTGTACCCAAGAATCCTAGTTACAAAAATCATGGACTTTCTACCCACCATCAGTGCTCACTCACTGGGGTCCTTAATTAGAAATCAGATTACTTCTTCTAGTCAAAATGAATCATTATCTATAGAGGAGTTTACTGTTGCAATTACTGTATTGCATTGCATTCCATGTGACTCATTCTTCATCTCACACTCTTCATACTGCAGTTCGTCTGATGCATTGCCCTGTGAAAACAAATTTCCCCAAATAGTTGTTGTTGGTAGACGATTGCTGTTGCTGGGAGTTGTTGTCATTTACTGCCTATAACCAGCTGCTGTGTAATTCCCAATTTTTGAATAAAGCATGCAGGGCCCCCTGCTGCCTGTTCATAGTCACTGTTTCTTTTGGGTCGGTTATTAGTAATTTCCTGTTTTGCATTTTTACAAACAGCTGCCTGCACATTTTTAATGTACAATGTCAGCAAAAGCCATCAAATTCAGAGCCAACACTGAAGTATTAATTATGACAGTATTTTGACATTTTCTTCAACTGCTTTTATAGCTGAGACCAATGGGGGCTTTCAGGATCACTCATCTGCCCATTAAAGCATAATGCATGTTGTTTAAGTCAGCAGTGAGAAACGACACTTTAATTTGACTGACTGTTGCACTATGATGCGTGAACTTCCATGTTATGGAATTGTGATTCAGTGAAACTGAGCCCTTGAGTTGTAAGAGCAATTTTGAATTAACCCTATAATGACACTTTATCACAAGGGCTTTATTCTATTGTTGGTATGTTCATTTGAGTTAAATAATCCATAGGCCACATGGGATCTTTATATTATCAAGCCACATTACAAGGAAAACTATACTCATTTTATACTGTAAGTACTTCTTTCATGCAAATTATCAATGTTTTCTTTTCTCCCCATTTTCATAGAAATATTTATATATTTTATGCCATTTACCTGCATATTTACTTCCCGTTTTAAATAGAGAGTATCCATTCATTTAGATGCTTCGGCTATTTTGTAAACATCCTTCATTGTATCCATTTAATGTGGGCAACGTACTCTTTCAGTGGCTGGAAGTACTTTTAATAATGCTGATGAAAGAAGTCTTGTCACAATAATTACTACTTATTTGTAAGTAGGTTAATATGTATATTAACAGCTTTTTTCTCCTCATGTCCTTCCTATACTTAGATGACACTCATTTGTTTCATGATCATAGGGGCCTTAGTAACTTATTTATTCTCCAGTCAGGCAACAGCTGGGTGATAGAAATTGGGCTAGTGTCCCTTGTGCTGCTGACTTCTCTTCCAGGCCCTATAGTCCTAGCCCCCACTGGTAGCTCCTGTTAGCTTTACAATTGTTGCATACCCTAGGAAGCATGCATGCAACCACACATGACTTCCTAAGCATATAAAATGCCATGCATGTGTGCCATAGGCTCCTACCCTTTGGGTCCAATACCTTGGCTTCCTTTAGGTGTTACCCAAGTGGAGAGGCAGAGCTGCCCCCTCCCCCTAAAATGGGAAAGACAACACTGGCAGCTCACTCCCATCTTCCTACTTCATAGCCTCTCCTTTTGCTATCATCTAAAAAAATCTATTCATTTTTGTCCTATCCTTATTTTATCACTTCTGGGAATAGTGGATATTGAAGTAGCTCATTTTATACTATGTTTAGTTTTATATTGCCTTAGACACTGAGTTGGTAGCATACGATGGCACATTTTAAAGTCTTTCCGCTTGTTATGAGGGTAGAATTGTTTGTCTAATTTTGTCTAATCTGCGCAAGATTATTGGAGATGAGGGCATATATATTTCAGAGTGCTATGAATTTGACTGTTACTATTAATGATAGAAATAAGTGTTATTGAAGCTGGCATATTTTCTTCAGGCTTTCAATACTGCCTCACAGATTCATAGATTTATAGGTATTCCAAGGCTGTTGAGATGTATGATAATTTCTGCCTTGCAAGTACCCTCCCTCAGGCAGTGCCTCTTTTTTCCAGGAGGGCCATATCAGTCAATTTTGACATAAATTTGTGAGAACCCAGGCAGTCATCTAGAGTATGTTTAAAGGATGATTGTGTGCAGTGCTTCTCAACATCCCTAACATGCAGCCATTTATTCCGGAAGTTAGGAAGGCACTGGGTTATAAACTAGGTCCCTGGTTCTAGTACTTGTGCAGTCATTGGACTTGGGAGTTACAGGAGGTCCAGGACAACAGGTTTTCTAATGGTACTGTAAGCGAGACATAAACCTCCCCTCGAAAGTGTATAAGATGCTAAATAAAGAGATAGAGCTTTCACCATCTCTGATAGCTCAGGGACTTTAGGCCTGCGATCATTGTGGTTACAAACTGATGGGCCTTTCTACTTGTTTGATATGTTTAGTGAGATGCATCCAAAAGGGAGCACAGTTCTTTATAATTTGGTTTTATCATTATTGACTATAAGGGACTAATTACCTCTTCAGACCTTGATGACATTTATCAGACAATTAGCTGTGCTAAATAAAAGGATTCCTGACAACAATTGTCACATTATGATCAAAAGAGATGGAATTATCAGTCCGAGTTCCTGGGTCCCTGACTATATTTTTGTTTTGTAGTGGTGCATTGTCTAAAAAGTGTAATGAGTGGAAGAGTTCTCTACCAAACAAGATAATACTACACTTTTTAATATTTAATTTGAATCCATTTTAGTGCACTAATAGTTTTCTGGGGAGAGTTCATTCTGGAGGATTGGAGTGTCAGAGGGAAACTTAACAACAACAACCCCCAGTTTAGTTATTTGCAAACTTTGGTAGCCAGAGGTCTTGGCTCTCTGCTTGGAGATGTGAGAAGTAAAGGCCAAAAAAGAGGACCTGTCACTGAGTCCTGAGACACTGGTCATGTTTATACTTTCTGATGAGGTACTGCAACGGGTCTATATCATGCAATCGAAACATGATATACCCGAGTGCTATAACATCGACACATAAAGTGAACACTAGGAAAGCTGAAACACCTAAACGATAAAATTCATCATATCAGCTTACCATGGTTGGCCAACAAGAATGGAATTACATTTCCTAATCATTTGCGATGATTAGGAAATGTAATGCTATTCATGTTGGCCAACCATGTTGATTCGATATGATGAATTTCATCATTTAGATGTTTTGCCTTTCCTACCATTCACTTTATATGTGTTGATGTTATGGTACTCGGGTATATCATGTTTCGATTTCTGTGATATAGACCCACCTGCAACTTGTACTCAGAGGAAGTTGGAAGTTGTTGAATACTGGGGGGTGGGGGGGTGACAGGGGCACTTAGTGATCTAAAAAGCTAAATTTTTTAAAACTATTTACTACCACAACATAGGTTCACTTGGAGGACATTTTAAACTTAGCCAATTTCCATTTTGGTGCTTGAATTAACATTTCCTGATTGGTCTTACCTATCCCATGGCTGATAATTGTATATTAACCCTAGTGGGAATAAATATGATCACACTATAGATAATTTGAGGGGACCCATTTAAGGGATGCAGCATTTAGGAACTGCCTCTATCCATTAGTGGCACAAGGGGCAATCCTGGAGTACATTTTCTATTACCCATCCTTAGATCCAAGTTGTATTTGAATATGGACAGGGATGAGCTTTGTTTTACTTGAATGGATAGTCTGTTCTAGATACATATCCATCTCTCCACAACATTCAGTTTAGATAACTAGACTGAGTATTTCTGATGCCATTTGACTTGCTGATGTTCAGTAGGTCCATCTGTATTAGGTCAGGGGATGCATTGTGTGCCAGACATGTCACCTCTAAGCACTCTGTAGGATACTGAGTTTAGTGATAAATCTTTGAGGTGGTCCATGCAAGACCTATTGTTAGGACTTTGTGGGTATTCCAATTGTTGCATGGGTCTAGACAGATACATGCCAAAGTAGGCATTAGACAAAATAATTGACCTAATTAGGGATTTGTAAAGGGGGACAATAACATCTCTAGATATAGTCACAGTCAAGTTGTTTATATGCTGTGCAATATAGAAAGACTTTCTTATGTCTCTGGGCACATGTTGGTCAAAAGTTAGGTCACTGTACACACACGTTCCCAAACGCCAAACAACTGGGTCAGTTCTCAGGGGGCATTGTCAATTTGGCAGTTCCCTGTAGTAGATTACTTCCCAAAGGATACAATAATGTATTCTTGGAGTTTAGTTTCAATTAATGATTCTGGCACCAGTTATTGTTTGGGACAAACCTTCCTGCATGATGGTTAAGTCATTTAGGGATTCAATAACTGCTCCTAGTTTGCAGTCATCTCAAACTTAATCAGCCAAAACCCTTTAGTATTTCCATTTATGTTTGAGATGTATATGCCAAACAGAAAAAGTCTTAGCACAGAACACTGGGGGACACCGTTGGTGACCGGTCTCTTCCCCTATTTTGATCTCCTGCATCCTGTGAGCAAGCATACATGCATAAGTTATTTGATTCACCTTCCTGATTGTATTAACCTGATTGTATTAAATTATATTCCTTGTATAATACAGCACCACTTGTTAGAATGTGTTTTAACTTTGTAGTTTGGACAGTCTTCTAGTAAGCAATGAAACAAAATGTATGAACCAATAATGACAAAACTACCCATTTCAGAAAATTTACAGCCATAAAATGCAACAGAAACTTCTGTCGTTACAATCCACCAATATCAGTAAATATGCAAAATCACTGCAGAAGTAAGTCATCTAAATAATTCCACATTAAAAGGATCTGTAACTAATGAAGACGTTGCTGCTAGCAAACAACTTTATATTTCATTGTTTCTTCTACAAATAAAGTGCCTGTTGCCTTGAAGAATAAACTGCCTATGCTACATTAAAAATTAATAAGCTAGTAATTTTGCAGTGGGGAATGGATGGCAGACTGATAACGGGTTCATAGTTACTAGGTAACTCCTCCAAAGGAAGACATTCATAGGACTGCAGCATCCACTCCCATTAAAGTACAACACAGTACAGTATCAGCGATCCATCTGCATACTGTGGGAGTAGTACCCACAGCCTTCTGCATCAAAAGCAAGATTACTAACTGTTGTGCTACTAACCATGCTAACAACTTAAGATAAGTAGCATTAAACTTTTCTTTCCTTGAAGCTCTCAGGTCCTTGTAAAATCCACTTGATGATCAATTAAACCTCTTAACTACGCAGCACAAGAAATCTGGAAAAAGCCAAAAATTTATTGGGGGGGGGGGGCGCAAAGGCCCAAAACCAGAGACAAATTTTAAATATTGCTTGTATAATTTTAGAAAATTGCTAAAATAATGTTTTCTGTTACCGTGTGTTTCCAGACAGATAGGAAGACTGAAACTTAAAGAGGTATCATTATTTAGTGAATTCAGTTCTCACTGATTTGCCAGAAAAACACAAATTTTAAGAGGAACAGACCAAAAGTATGAGCCAAATATTCTGTGAAAATCTGGATGGTCGCTAGCTATGGACTCAACTCCCTGAATCACAAGTGGTGGTATGGGTAGAGAATTCAGGCTCTTGTTTGAGCCTGAGTAACACTCACCACCAGCTATACCTAACTGGGGCATTTTACACATACACACACACACACACACACACACACACACACACACACACACACACACACACATGCACACATGCACACACGCACCATGCACACACACACACACATACACACACGGGAGCAGCATAACTCCTGCAAATAAAAGAACAAAACTCTCCTTACTGGCACGACTCTGGCTCCAGCAGCACCAACGGAACAGCGGCAGTATAAGTCCTGTAACACAGAGGAATAAGAGAACAAGAACAGCTAGTTTTAGTTAGTTTAACTTCTCTGTGTGAATCCATGTTAGTGTGGAAGCTCCACTTCATTAATTTTTCCTGACGGGTCTTGCAGCTGTAAAAGTGGGGGGGGGCTCCCCCCTCCCTGCATCTATGGTTGCGGCACCCATTTTTCTACTGTATAGGTTCTGACTTTCAGCCAGTTTGCTGTCCATCTCACTGCATATGGGTCAAATTTTAAAGCATTTAGCTTCACTATGCTGACAGCATAGGGAAGTGCATTGAAGGCATTAGCCAGGTCAAGGTATGCAGTGTATACATTCTACAGCCTCTGAAACCTTTTGAAGAAGTTTATCAGATTCAGCAAACAGGATTTGCCCTTCAAAGAGCCAAACTGTTGGGGGAAGGTGAAGTCTAATAATATTCTTGAGATCACGGTTTATGAGGACAGTTATAATACCTTCTATGGCTTTGCAGATGAGGCTTGTAAGACTGCAACATCTCTATTTATATAGGCTGGTTATAAGGCTGCTGTTCTGGAGGGCGATACCACTTCAGTGCTCCACTCATCAGGAACAAATCTAGTAGCTACATTTAGTTTCAACCATTTAAGGAGTGGGTCTCCAAGGGCATATTTAACATTATTAATCAACCAGGTATATTGTCAGGTCCCATGCAGGAAGCAGTTTTGGTCTTGGATAGCACTTTCAGTAAATGATACATAACTGGGAGAGTAAATGAGTTAGGTATTTCTGGGCTTTGGTTAATTAAAAGTCTCTGGGGTGAAGTTGGCACAACATTTGTTTGCAAAATTATTGGCAAAGCATATTGAGTTGGAATAGGAGGTGTCATTATGAATACATTCAGAGCAACTTAGGGTAATGTTTCTTAGTTTTCTAACATGGCTAAATAAGGATTTATAAATATTTTTGTCTTCAGAGGGAAGCCTATGTTCATGGTCTCATTTAGTGGCCATATTGATTTTTAATTTGTGTTTAATATTTTTCATTTTTTTGTAATGTGTTTGATACATATAATTTAACAAGGTTTTTTTTGTTTGTTTTAGAGTTTATTTGGATAATTTATTTTAGAATTTTCCATGACTTCATTCTGATGAGGACTGCTAATCCTATGTATTTCCCTAAATGGGTGTAGAAATCCTTAGTGAAGCTTGCTGCTGTATCACTGTCAGGGATAGCACAGTCTGGCACATTTCTAGTCCTTAAATTCAGAATTTTTGCTGTTGGGGCTTTTGAGTATTAAATGTAGGATGTCATAAGTTTCTGGTTAGACTTCACTGGGGAAGGAAATACCAGAGGAGTCATGGAAGAGGCGACCATGTTTGCAAGAATCTAGTCATGAATCCTGTATCCTTTAGTAGGTTTGGTTACTGAATATTCATAGCATTTTTGTTTATAAAGTTTAGGAATTTTTGGACATATCTACGTTAAAGTTATAGATGTCCTAGTTTACTGAAGAGTAGATAAACTCACGAAAAATACAGAGTTTTTGCTAATAAGAAGATCATTTAGAATACTTAGAAATCTTATGTGGTCATTGGGGCAAAAAAGATTTGTGTAACAAGCTATTAACTGATGAATATTTACACCTAGAGTGATCTGCAGTTCAACAAGTTAGGTTAGTGGGTCCCTAGGGATCTGCCTGGAGGTAATATGTTCCTTAACAGCTATGGAGACTGCATCATAGTTGCCATCAGGCAGAAGACATGAAAAGTGCAAAACCCAGGTATAGATGGAGTATTCTCTTTGTATTTAAACCAAGTCTCAATAACTGGGCATACGTGAATGTTTTCCAAATGCAGGAGTGCCTCAAGATCAGGCAATTTATTGTTTAGACTTCTGGTGTTGAGAAAACCCATCCTAACATGATCCAGTTTTGGAACTGGTATGTTTGAATAAGAAGTGCAAGCCATCCTTACTGAAGCAAGCTAGACTGTCATGCATCTCATCCCATACTGACACATATTGGATTCCGCTAGGGATGACATGCTTATTATGAGGGCAAATCTATTACAACAAGCTACTCTGACTTTTATGAGGGGTTAATCCTTTGCAGAAACTACTGAACTGATTGGAAATGTGTTACTCTTGCAGTTGTCTGAGGACAGTAATTAATATTTTAGCTTCTGCAGCCTTTCCCTGTTAATCTAGTGGTTTTCTTTGTTACTATGGACTTCAGAACTGCTATCACTGTTACCTCTTTAAAAATGTTCTTGGTTAACCATACTACAGTCACTCATTTTTTTAAGTCATACAAGCTTGAACAACTCGCTACATTACTTTATTCATATTTTCTATGGGATAATGAATAGCAAGACACCTTTGCCAAAAGTCAGAACAAAATCCAAACTATAAAGTGGATTACCTTTCAACAAAAACAAATGCTACAGAGAAGTGAGGCCTAAACAAGACATATCAAATAAAAATAAAAACAATTCTGTTTCATATAAACAAGTAACTAAGAAGTGTAATAGTATTGCTAAAATGTAGAATTTTTTTTCACAAAGCTGCAAGATAATATACAGCAGACCTAAAATCTGTTGGAAGTCTGTTCATCAGCTATTGAGCACAACTGGACAAGTATAGTTCCTTTTCTGCCACTGTATCAATATCATAGCCATAAAATTTCATCAGTAACACAACTGCCAGTATCCATCATAAACTCAAATTATTTTATGACATTTATTTGTTTTTTGTGTATCTGTTTCTTTGTTTGCTTGTATGTCAGCTCATTTATGCTGTTTACTCAGATACACACACCCATTTACAGCACGACCTGGAGAGAAAAACTCTGAATGAAAAAAAAAAACATATTCAAGAAAGAGGAATAATTAATATAAAAGCTGCATGAATATTATAATGCTTATTGCATACTTGAAATAATAGCAGACACTGAGCCGGTTTCATTAAGAGCTGCACTAAGTGCTGCTATCATGTTGGCAGAACAGCATGCCTCACACAGGATAATATGACATTTGGTATTATTAAAAACAGCTCTACACATAGTGTAGAGCCTCTAAAAAAGAGAAACAGCAGAATATGCTAATGAAAGCATAAAGAGCCAGTTTGCATGCTAATTAACCAGTTCAACATGGAAGAGCTAAAAAACCCTTTGGAATACAGGCATGATTATATTAAAAAAATTGTTAGGGGGTTGGTGCTGCTGTTATTATGCTGCATGTGCAACAGGCTTTAAATCAGGGTGCTGCTGCTGCCAGACTTCAGGCAAGAAGAAGGGTGTTTAGACCCTGTCTGACGTATCATGGACTACATGACACAGAAATTCCAGTGTTACAGGATGGACAGGGAAACACTAGAGGAACTATGCAACATGTGCCGCCCACACTCCAGGCCCCAGGGAAATCATGGAGAACCCATCCCAGTGGAAATAAAGGTATGTGTAGCTTTACATATACTAGCTGCTGGTACTTTCCAAAGACCCATAGGGGATATATTAGGGGTGTCACATGCATCAACCTCTAGAATATTACATCAGTTTTTAAATGTAATGCTATAACATGCGATAGAAATGAACAGGGAAGGAGGCACATCAACAGAAAAGAATAGCGCTCTATAAACTGTCAGGTTGCCTATAATGCCCAAGGAATAATCTACAGTGTCTCTGTGGGTAATCCAGACAGTTTGCATGACTCACACATATGGAACGCCTCTCAGGGCGCATCTAGTGGGGGATGCAGGTTACGCATTGGAGCCCAGGCACATAACACCCACGAGAAACCCACACAACCTCAATGAACAAAGATACAATGAGGCCCAAGCTCAAACTAGGAATATCATAGAATGTGTGTTTAGATTGCCCAAATCACTATTCCTGTGTCTAGATGCACCAGGAGGTGCTCTGTAGTATGCACAAATACTCACAATTTGTGCTACATTACACAATATAGTTCTCAGGAAGCAGCTTTAACAAGCAAGGGGCAGGATCACAGTTTCAAGGACCACAAGTAGGGCCAACAGGAGCAGCAGACAGAAATGAGAAGTCTGAGGGAGAACCACCAGCTGCAAATGGTGCTGGCAGATGGAGATGTGCACAGTATGTCCTGGGTATGGCTAAGAGACAAAGGACAGTACACACATTCATGACCTAGGTCAAAACCTAAGTTCCCACTCACATACAACTATGAAAACTGTTGCCTGTCAAGCTCCACAACCTTCACTTAACTATGTAATGACTGTGTTCTGATAGCATCAGACAGGAACAACCCCCAAGGACACAATTTATATTTGCAGTAATGACAAGGTAAGTCTGGCACCTGCAAGGAAAAAAAATGTTATATAACCAATTACTCTCATATGGAAATATGTATGTTTCCCTAAACATGGTATTTGTCTGAGGTGTACAGTTATGTCAGTAATAGCTTATATGACTGATGTTTGCAGTATACAGCTGTGTGTTCTACCCAGTAGTGTGCATCAAACATGTCACATGACCCCTGTCTATAACTCAGGGAGCAGGTCAGTTATACCATTGTTTGTACTAGTATAATGAAGCAAGACTGAAATACCTACTGCTTTGACTGTTTTACTTGCAATACTAACTGAAGTACAATGAGGTTCAACAATTATATAAACAATTATTCACAAATGAGTAGGAACAAGAACTCAAAACCTTTTCTTCTGCAAATACATATTGGTAAATGCCAGCTTGTGAGTAAGCAAGCATCAGATGTATAGCACTCAACAGTACTGTTTAGATAGCGTGTGTGTGTTTGTGTGTGTGGGTGTGTGTGTGTGTGTGTGTGTGTGTGTGTGTGTGTGTGTGTGTGTGTGTGTGGTGGCATGGGCAAGGTTTTTTATTTTCAATGTGTGTGTCTGCTTGAGCACAGTCAAGCATCATGCTAGGGCTATGATCTTGCTTCTCATACAGATGCAAGCCATGCATGGCAGAGTAGTCAGTTCAATGTCATCACTCCTGACCACAAGAACTACCTTGGCCATGAGCTGCACTGTTACCTCCCTGGCCCTGACTAGAAGGTGGGGTGCTACCTGAAGGTGAGTGATGTCTGTTAGATGAGCTGGCATCACAACTACATCCCGGACCATGACCCCATGGCCTACCACAATTGGGTTTAGACACTTCAATCACTTATAAGGCAGTGGAAGTAGTGTCACTATGGGAGCAGGATCTTGCATGGCCACATTTGCTAACACCAAAAGATGCAGCAGCTCTCAGGCCATGTATCCCCAGCAGACCTTCCATCATAGAGAATGCCTGATAAGTGTGTTGTTCATCCTGTCCAAGGAGTAACCTACATTTTTCAGGGAGTCATGCACATCAGAATGCACAGTGTTTAGTACTCACACTGTCTCATCCAAAGCCCTGGTGAAATGTGCATGTGCCTCCATTACAGCCTTACACATACATCTGGTGGCATCTAATGACGCACTAGCATTAGGTGGAGGGTGGACAGCAGGCCTCCTCTGAGCATCTGTACTAACCTTCCTGTGTGGCACCACACCTTCATGATGGCTACAGGGAGAACCAACCATCTCTGCAACTGGAGTAACCATGCTACCATGATCAACTGTGTCATCCAAAACCTGTGCTATATCAGAGGGCTCCATGGCATGGGTATGCTTAAGCATACCGTCTGTGTCCAAAATAGGGCAGGGGATGTGGCAGCCTCAATATCAGACTGACTTTCTGCACCCCCAGATTGTGCTTCTTCATCACAACCATTATCATCAGGGGCAACCAATATTCTGACATCAGGTGGTCAGAGTTCCACAGTGCCACTGTCAGGATCACCTATGATAACAGGCAATAAACACAACAAAGAGAGAAACAAGGAATGAAAATAATAAAACTTTGTTATATGAAAGGTATGTTAAATTATAATGCGTGCTAAAGCAATAAAAATATTAGTCTCTATTAGACTTGAATCTGCCTTGTATACACTAATAATAATAAAACAGTGCACATGCCGGGTCTAGCTCATAACACTGAAGACCCATATATTCGAATTACATAACATCGAGACGATGATAGCGAAAACCCGTTTACTCAAAATTTTAAAATAACAAAACCCGGAGCATGAAACTTTTCAAGCTACCACAAGTCCGGTCTTCACTTAAAGGAACACTGTTCTGTTTAAATACAGCCTACATTTAATAAGTATCAACGGTCTAAAATGGAGATCGCGGTACAGAAAGAATCAGGAAATTTACCCTTATCTCACTGTAGTGCAATCTCGGAGTTGGTATATATAAGTTAGAGGGGGTGTGGGAGGTGCAGCCCCCCACATGGGGGTGCAGGGGGGCTTTCCCCCCAGCAAAACCGTTGATACTTATTTAGCATAGGCTGTATTTTAATGGAGTAGTGTTCCTTTAAGTGAAGACCAGACCTGTGTTAGTTTGGAAAGTTCTATGTTCCAGGTTTCGTTATTTTAAGAGTTTGAGTAAATGGGTTTTCACTATTATCATCTCGATGTTATGTAATTCTAGTATATGGGTGTTCGACATTATGAAGTAGGCCCATGCCTGCCATGTGCAGGTGGTCTTGCAGTCTGTAATCCAGATGTCTCTGTATGTAAGAAAAGGGCATGAAAGAAGACTGATAAGCA
Source organism: Protopterus annectens (assembly GCF_019279795.1). Classification (NCBI taxonomy): domain Eukaryota; kingdom Metazoa; phylum Chordata; order Ceratodontiformes; family Protopteridae; genus Protopterus; species Protopterus annectens. Next base: position 296,543,955 of record NC_056731.1, read on the forward strand.
TTGCAATTCAAATGAAACAAGAAACAGAGAACAACCCCCTTTACATGTGCAGATTAACAATCATCTCATAAACAAATTGTGCTGACTAGTTTGATACTCCACAATTTTCCTGTATTTGTCTTGTACTATGTCATCTACTTCCCACTTATCACTGGCTCTAGAAATATCTGATAGAAACATATAGAAATATAAAGATACATAGAATAATACTTACATTATTTTTATTTTCCATAGCTGGAAGTTCTGCTTGACACACTCTGGGTATGTCATCTACATCAGTACCATCATCAAGGATTCTGTGTGAATCCTTGCTAAGCTATCTGGATCTCTGACAGTGAACAGGAACTCCTCTGTTTCACTTAGTGGTAGCTCATTAGCAGCCCCCCCCCCATAGTCCACAGAGGTAACCATATCACTTACCCTCGGTCATATCTGGGAGTAAGTTCTCCCATGCCCTCCAACAGCACTGATGTCATCAACTACATACTGCAGTATCCTGTCTTGGGCAGATTTGTTACCTCTCCCTAAGAGAAAAGCTCCACGATGACAGAGGGCCTGGATAATAACCTTATTTTCTGCATCAGTGAATGGCAATCTTAGGGGTATAGATGTGTTGTGTGCCATATCCCTGTATGAGATGAAACAGAAAACAGGCACAAAATTAAATTTATAATGCACAGACAGGATGGCTGTATAGCCAGTGTATCAATGTATGCATCCATCATGCACACAAAAATTGAAAAGGTAATGCTCCTTATGACTACACACAAGTTAAGACAGCCCCCCCATAAAAAAACTCATAACATAACAATTATAACAGTTCTGTAATGTGGACAACAATTGTGTAACTGTGTAATAAATTGCATCATTAACAATACTTATTCACAATGTGCAAGTAGAAATGGAGAAACTGCTGTTGTCCCATCTCTGCTGGTGTGGATGGCAGCCTGGTAGATATCACAACCTTGAAACATTCTTTAGGCTACACATGTAAAAGTACCTGACCTTACTATGAAGTTATCCTATACTCTTCTGCAATAAATGTTCAAATTCCCAGAAAATAAAACCTACACAATTATGTCAGGTAGGATTTTTTACCAAACTTTGTAATGCAGTCAAATAACTGATATACATGGGTTATGAAATACTAAACGATAAAGAATATATAGATAGAAAAAAGAAAACAATGGTTGAATTACACATTGCAACACATCTTTAATGTTAACCTAAACACATTTGGAAAAAATAGCAACATATGTTGCCAAGAAAGCAGTTTAGAAAGTAGATAAATATATTCAAGGTGTATTTAGCAGTATAAAGCTCTCTGGATCCAGTCTCCCCACTATGATAAAAGTTCCTTATCCACTTGACCACATTTATATAGTGCAGGTTCAGCCCTTTCTGCACTGTGAGTATGCATGAGGTGTTAAATCATTATCAGTCCTGAATACCACAATCAGCACTAAGTACAAGGAAGGTAAACATTGTACAAGGAGTTACAGGATTGCATGCACATGCCCTAGCACTGCAAGGATGAGCAATGAGAAGTGTTACCTACTAATGACTTGCAGGTGTCAATGATTAGTCTGACTGCAGAACAATCAGGGTTTCACAATCTCCCCTCTTTGATGTACACTTACTGAGGGTGAGTCAGGGAGAAATGTCTTACCAAAAAGTCTTAAAGTACATTGACTTGAGTTAGAAGAACAACATTCCTGATACTCAAATGCTGTTTCTATGATGACATTTCCTGTCTGTTACTAAGAAATGTGCATATTCAAGGGACTACATCACTCTTTGATGCAATTACCATAAGCAATACAAATGAGATAGTGTTGCTGTTATTAAAGCATAGATAGGGAATACAGCATCCTAAATAAAGAAAGAAATACAGCTTCAGTGTTTGCACTTTTGTTTAACATTGAGTGAGTACATGGTTATCCTAACTGTTGTTAATATCTTACTCATCCAGCCATTTACAGGCAAATGAAAAATTTCAACTTTCATACCTTGTTTATGTTGCATTTTCAATGTGACTTGATACAGTCACATTTTGAATACATGTAAACACCTTTTCTCCTTGCTAATATATGTCTTTATCTAAGGAAATTTGGGAAGTAATTGTTCTTAATACCCTAGTTTGATGGTTCAAATCCATAAAGGTTACTGCTGAAAGATAAAGTTGAGGAAACAGAAATGTACATTTAAAGTACTTGTTTCAAAATGTGCCCTTTTTTCCTTTACCCTTTCCATGCCTTTTGCGATTGTGCTCTGTTGATTGGCAGCAGTCGGCAGCACTGAATAGCAGTTCACTTCCCAAGGTAAAAACTGACACATTTAATTTGGAATGTCACCAGTAGCACAGTTGAGAGTGGCACTGGTGTGCTTTCCTCAGCACTCTGGACAGTACTGAATGAAGAATTTCAAGCTGTCACATACCTATCTCTGTGGTATAAGGTGCAAATGAAGTGAGTGTAGAGAGACAATACAGGTGATGCAGGGTCCAAAATCTGTTTACATATCATTTTACTGAGGGAGGTCATAATAAATACAGACACTCATTTTGGTGTATGAATGTGTTGAAGTGGGAAAATCAAGTAATCTCAGTACTGACTAAACCTGACAGACATATGTTTCATTTAAAATGATACAAATATTAACTGTGTATGCTGTGTGAAAAATGAAAGCATTTCTGCTGTTCCTTGTCCCCTTTTCCATTCCCATGGCATTAGCTAAAGTCCTGATATTGTGAGACATACATGATAGAACTGATGTGGCAAGGAGATGTGAGAAGGCTGAATGTGTCAGTGTACTAGTAGTTCTGCTCATTTCTAGATGTATACTTTGATTCATTTCATATTCCTTTAAAACTGCTATCCAAAAAAGTTTTTGTAATTTTTGTATTACCTTCTGCATTTGCATGGCATGCAATCAAGTTTCACAGCTTAAGAAAAAATTGAAAAGTTTAGTTTGGCTTGCCTCCAGTAACACAAATAAGCCCAACATCGGTGCATGGCCACCAGCACCTTGTACAGTAATGACCAGAGAGAATTCACCTGCCAAATGACCAGCTCTGTAGAACAATGTGTAAGTGAAGTGAATTGAGAGAAATTAGACAAATTATACAGTGCTCAAATGCTTTATAGAGCCTATATTTCAGTTATTCTGAATATGTATTTTTTTAGTTTGTAATCTGCAATTGTATGCTGTTCAGCAGCATGCAGGCAGAGTTCATTACTGAAGGCAAAAAATAAAAAAAAAATATTTAGATTGCACTACAGAATATAAGCCAAACTCATTGTTTTCACTTTTTTCTTTAAGCAGTGAAACTTGATTATGCTCTGCCAAGTGCCACGCAAATGCAAAAAACAATAAAAAAATTACACCATGTGTTTTGGATATCAATTTAAAGGAACACATTACAGTGATACATTCAACTTTCTCACATCAGTATCACAAATGAGCCTGGCTTCATTGAGCAACTGTCAGCACTTCAAATAGTAATGAGTGCATAAAATGCACCTGTTAGCTACCTGTGTCTGTGGCACAAGCTGTAAATACATTGTTTTTGGAGAAAACACAGATTTGCTATGGGGTTCAAATAATCAGTAAGGATAATTTTGATAATGGTGACAGCTGCAAGGATGGACACACATTTTGAAAGATGACTTATGCACCTTAAGTGTGAGTGATAAATGCGGAATATATTGCCTATAGTTCTTGTGATTTGCTGTTACCAGTATGTTGTATTAGTAAAATCATTTGTACTTCTTTCTAATGACAACATTTATTGTTCATGATTTCAGAAATATCTAAAGCATAAGAATAGATTCTTAGGAACAGAATGAATGTCATGTTTAACTGAACTAGCCATGAGGTGTAACACAAGTTATGATTTTGCAAGCCAGTGATAAAAACATTATTCATATTTAATTTTTACTTTCATTACAATTTCATACCACTTGTTACTTTGCTGCCTTTTGCTGCTTAATGATGAGCAAATACACTTCAGTGCTGAAGGAAAAAAGTGAAAAATTCAATTTGGGCTGCCTTCTGCAGTGCAAACATTCCTGGCAGTGATGCATGGATGTCAGTACTCTGGATAGTACTTAGTGATTAAATTCCAAAGCTCACATAGCTACCTCTGTAGCACAAGGTATAAGTGAAGTGAATTGAGAGAAATAAGACAAGTGGTGTGGGGTTTGAATAGAGTTAAGTATTAGTTTTGCAGAGCGGGGAGTATGAATACATATTTATACACATTCATTTTTATCAGTGTTGTGCAAAACTCAACTATTCTTAGTATTGCTAATAGCATATGAGCTATTGTCTGCCCACTTTCACATTATTTGTCATTAACCACAGTTCTGATAATGTCTTCCACAAAGGGCATTTCTGATGATGCAAGGAGATGTGAGAAGAATGAATGTGGCAGTGGAATATTCTTCTTGATCTGGTCATTGCTAGATATACCCATTGACTGAATTAATTTTACTGTCAGCATTTTGCTCTGTCATATTTTATTTCTAATGCCTTTTGCATTTGAACTTCACTCAGTGGCATGAAAATATGGTTCACTGCCTAAGGAAAAACTGAAAATGTTAATTTGGGCTGCCTTCTGCGCCACAAATATGCTTGGCAACAGTGCACTTTCATCATTACTCTGGATAGTACTGAGTGGAGAAAATCCACCTATTACCTGCCTAACTCTGTGGTACAAGGTGTTAAATACAGTACATTTAGATAAAGAACACAGGTGATTAATGCTTCAAATGGGGCTAAAATATAACTTTACAAAAGGTATCACTATCCCATTCCTCACCATTTTAATTTGGAATGTAAAACTAAAGACAAATGAAAATGACAAGCAATGTACTAGTAATGCTTGCATAACTAAACTTTTCTATTTAGCATGTATCATTAATGCTTCACATATAACTTGAAGCTGATGTGTGTGTAAAATTTCTTAAACCAGTTGTAGTCCATTTCTAGTAGTGGCATGAAGGTCTATATTATCAGCTCAAAAGCTTAAAAGAGTGGATGCTCTTTTATCGAACTGTAAACATCAAAACTAGTAAATAGCGAAAATGCAACACTGAACAGCAATTTTTTTCCCAGGGGGGAAAAAAAATGCAAACACAAAATAAAGTGGGGGGATTCACCCCACACATACCCTGATCTGGGGGGTGCCCCCCACACCCCCTACTTAAATATACCAACTCCAAGATCGCACCACAGTGGAGGAAATGACAAAGTCCCAAAAATGGCCCAGTAATTTTTTCCCCTGGGAAAAAAATCCCTGTTCCGTGTTTTCACTATTTAGTGATTTTGATATTTACAGCTTGATAAAACAGCATTCACTCTTTTAAGCTTTCAAACTTATTATATAGGCCCATGGCATGAGACCTAAGGCTATGGGTATGGTTGAGTCACACAACCTGCTGAATGCAACAAATGCTGGTGCAAGTTGGGACTAAATACTGGCTTACCAATGTACAAAATAATGTATTTGTACTACGTGGTCAAATATGTAAACAGATTAATAAACAGTCATGATCAGCATTTATTGTATTATAGTGGCTCAACATTAGCATCAGTACTTGCTAGAATAGCTCTGTAGATGTGTCACCCTCAGTGGAATAACCACTGAACGATGAGATGCACACAGGATTGTGCAAACATTATGGTTATCATGTCACAACAAAATGTATGGTGACTCTGGTTCATTTCTGTTATATTGCATGAATCTCTATGGACAGTCCTAGTTACTGTGTTCATTTGTTTTACCTGACTTCTATCTCTGCTCTCCTGTATTACTAAAGAGTGATGAAGAAACTCACTCTGAAATGTATGTGTTTTCAATGAGCTTCTCTAACAGTGGTGACATCTGTTATCTCTCCTTTGTATTTGCCTTTGAAATGTCTGCAGATATGGGGGGGCCACTAAGTATGTGAAATACTGAGTAAACTTCAGCATACTAACATCTGAGACTTTTTAGCTTTCTCCTTCTGACTTTAGAGATGGACTTACTTGTGATGCATTGACTTCATATCGATGAGGGAGAGTTATTGTCTAAGCAGACCGGGCAGTGCAGTCACAGAGATCAGTTGTTCGCCTACTAATGGTGTTAGGTTGCTCAACCTGAGACAGTTCAGCAATGGCCTTCCTGATGATGAGCCAGATGGGACAGGTTCACCTTTGCAGGATCCCGTCAGGAATATGGGCTTTGCAAGTGGACATCTGTGCACTAGTGTATTTTATTTTTTGGTATACTACAAAAACACTAGCAATCTGAGCAGATTATTTGATTTGCTGCCTCTACCTCCTTTCATCTGATAATTATGTTGTCCTTTTGCATTCTACATTGAACTACCTGAACTGCTGGACTGTACCATACTGTGCATATAAATGGTCACTGAACCACAGGTCTTTTTAGGGTTAGTTTAGGATAGGATTTCAAGGTTTTGATGGTTAGTTTTTTTTCCAACAGGAATGCAATGAATTCCTATACATAATCTGCTGAGTAGACATTATCACCTTTTTCTGAGAATGCAGAACCTTGCAGTAATGAAATGTAACTCTTTATCACATAATTACTTTACAATATGTGTAGTTACAATATAACACTGAGTCATTATCACTTGTCATGTAAAACCCTTATCAGCTCCCACTGTTATTCATGTAGGGAACATGTCAACAAACTAAGTAATACCTCATTTTGAAGACAGTATTAGTACTTACAACATGGTAAAATAATTGTAACTGTATGCTGTACACATGTACAGATATCACAGTTGGTTTAGGACTAAGGTTATGAAAATTATGATTTTTTTCATATTTTGGTAAATAACTTTGCTAGGGAACATGTCAATGTGCTAAGTAATACTTCATTTTGAAGACAGTGTTAGTAGTTACAACATGGTAAAAGTTTTGTATCTGTGTGCTGTACACATGTACAGATATCACAGTGTGTTTATGACTTAGGTTATGGAAATTATGATTTTTTTTCATATTTTGGTAAATAAATTTGCTAGGGAGTATGTCTATGTGCTAAGTAATACCTCATTTTGAAGACAGTATTAGTACTTACAACATGGTAAAAGAACTGTGTCTGTATGCTGTACACACATACATATATCACAGTTTGTTTAGAACTTAGGTTACAGAAATTATGATTTTTTTCATATTTTTGTAAATAACTTTGCTCGGGAACATGTCAATGTTCTAACTAATACCTAATTTTGAAGGCAATGTTAGTCTTTACAACATGGTAAAAGAACCGTGTCTGTAAGCTGTACACATGTGCAGATATCACAGTTTGTTTAGTCTTGTAGGCTTATGAAAATTATACATTTGCCATATTTCTCATTATTATACCCATATCTTTGCAAGGGAGTATGGTGACGACTTCACATTGATTTCAGTTATTTGTGACAGCTTTCATTACTATCACCTGTGGTACATTCAGTCAATAAAGAGGTCTGTAGAGAGGCTAGTAGCATATGCAGGTGTTTGAATCTGGTGACATCTATCAGATGACTCCATCATACAACAATGGCATATATGTAGACAATAGTTATGGCACAGTCAGAGGGCCACTTTTTTAAACTATTGTCCCACAAGGTAAGGCATCCATACCTCTTATGATAGGAAAGTGCTGTAAGCCCTTCAAGTGTGTTCTTCACGATACAACTAACATGCACATTTCTGTAACATCCATGATTGGTGTGCATCTTTCTGAGATCTTTCCTGTAATGTTGTTGTTGCTGTTGTTATGTCTTTCAGCTTTTCCCAGTTAGGGGTCACCACAGCGGAACTCCAGTCCACTAATGATTGGCAGTAGATTTTTACGTGCCAAGTTGCCGGCCCTGATGCACAACCTTCAATGAAAGTACGCCCATTCATGCATGTCTCCACACAGAAGATGCTCTAGCTGAGAATCAAACAGGACAATGTCTTACTGTGAGGTGACAATGCTACCGCAGCACCACCACCGCAGTATATGTTAGAAAATTCATGATGCAAATGTTTATAACATTCATTACTCACAGGCATTAACTATTTCTGAAATAATTATGCTCTGTATTGCATGTTTTCATCCAAACATTTCTTTATTACTGCAATCATTTTCATCTCACTTCGCAGGTTAATGTCAGATGAAGGCATTCATAAAATGTTTCTTACTGTATATGGCATGCTGTCAGACCATCAGAAAGTGTGACTGGTCTTCTATAACAACACTTTCTTGTGTGTTGGTGCTGTTGAATTGTTGTTATGTTACTGCTCCCTGCAATTGCATATGAGCATGTCCAGTATAACAATGTCTGATATGTGCAAATTACCAATGGAAAACTTGTAATCATGAAATGTCATCTGATCTGGGTTATCATTTGTCACTTATATATGTTGAGTGTTACTATATTACCATTTAGCATTTACATGACTATACAACACTTGCTTGTCTATTACGTTTATGGTGATAAACACCTTTCCTATTGATGCCACTGAAATGTATTTGGAAAAACATGTCAATTTCGGATGTGCATGGTATGACAGCTGATTAATTTCTTCTTGTGTATACATGATAAGGTAAAGAATACAGCAGTGGTTTCAGCCTCCATGCATATATTCCCTGTATATGCATCTCATATATAACTGCAGTCTATGCATTCATACCATAATGTATCTTCTGTCCTTGCTAATTGCTATCTCAACTCAGCATTTTATAGGCATGTACATCACATTAACTCACCTTTGTTACATTACAGCTGTATATCCCTCTCACATCCTTTGCCAGCATGTTCATTTTAGTTATGTGCATAAGCCATGTGTGATGATATCAGGTAGTGCCATCTGTCCCAGGGAAAGTAGAGCAATGCATGTGTAACATTTGCCAGCATCCCTAGTGGGAGTTTTGTAAAGAACTTTATGTCATTTGACTATCACACTGATTTGTACAGATACTTGTTTTAAACATGTATTTGTAGAGTTGCTTGTGTTAAAATGCATCAACAGTGGGTCTTTCTGGACAGAAAAGAAATACACAAGTATGCCAGTCAGTATTATTATAACTGATTAAATGTATATGTTTTAACAGAGAATTATGGAAGGGAAGAGGTTCTCAGACCAATTATTTCTAAAAAATAGGCTGAAAATTAAATGGGTTGGTTTAGGTGTCAAAGGAAAAACAACTTCAAAAAGATCAACACACGGCAGGTTCAGGTTAAGGCACTTTAATCTTGCAGCAAGGAGACAAAAACATGCTAATACAGAGTTTGTCTAACTTGAATCAGGAAGTGAAGCTATTCTTATACATTTCTTACAAGACATTGCCTACTAAGCTGACGTAATAAATCACAAGTTCTTTCAATATTATTTCATAGCAGCTGTTTGTCCATGATTTTCTGCTGGCATATCAAGTTTACAAAAAAACTTCCTAAGAAAAACAACGTGGCCTTGATGACCACCGGTCAGATACAACTTCTCACCATGCAATGTTACCATTCAAGGTACTATGGCTAATTCGAGCACAAAGCAAGTACAGATTATAGTTCATTTTTTCAAGCAGTCTTTGTTCAACTGTATCTATCTTTTCTGCAGCTGTGCATGTTCTCATAACACGAACAGAGCTGATTGTTCAAGTTCAATAACATTATAGAAAACAGTATTGTTCTATTCATTATTTTCCTGACCTAGCAGATAATCACCTGCTTCTCAGTAAATTTCCAAAAGGCATAAACATGAATTTTGCTGTGCTAGCAAATACTAGGTCAGAGAGCATCTTGCAGTTTCAGAAAGCATATTGCAGTTTGCAAAGCATCTGTAGTTTCATACAAAACTAATCTGTACATAAAATAGAATGAAATGTGTTAACCCTTTTGGCTTCTAATAAGCACTAAACATATACATTAATACATATTTTTCTAACATTTCCCCCCTGTTAATACTTTTTATTCTATTTTCAAAAGCATAAACAGTTTGCTTCTTCTTCTAACCTCTTTCTGTTCGAAATTTGCAGTTAAGAGAGTCATCCAATTTAAACTTATGAAAGTATTTCATTTTTTAACAGTTCTTCAATTTCAGTACTTTGATACAAAGTCTCAGAAACTGACATGTCTATAAAATCTTTGATTAATCTTTTCATGCAGGGAATACCACAACAAACACACACTCCTAATAGGAGTAATCCCACACAAATGGCAATCAGGATGTTCATTAGGATGCTACCCCACCCCCCAAACAAATTCTGGAAAAAATCCGTCAGTGGGTTTGGGCCTGGTTTGGTCATGGCTGACACTTGCTGAATCACCTCAAGATGGTCGTTTATCTCATACTGGTTGTCAGGAATATACAAACAGAACTCCTCTTTTATTGAAGCGCACGTACCACCTTTCGCCGCTAGGGTGAAGTCGAGAGCCATGCGGTTTTGAAGCACCACAGTTCTCATAGCGTTCAATTCATCAGTTACTAATTCAAGAGCAGAAAAAGTTGCATCGCTCATTACTTCGAAAAGTTTGGACAGTTTTCTCAGCTCCCAAATCAATTTCACTGCGCCATATGCAGGGGCTATACCTGCCCACGATATAATAGTGTCACTCAAGTCCATGTGTGTCAGTTTATCTTTGTTTTTTACGGAGTTATGGTTTCTCCAGCCTGCTTCGATTCATCCCATTGGATTCTCAGGTCTCTTGATTGGATTTCCAGGTTTCTTGGTGACCTCTCTGACATTTCGAATTCTTCCCTGAGGCAAAACTGCAGTGTGTCGTATGGTCAGAACCAGGTAACCCAAAAAACAACTGCTGGACCAATTCTCAGGTAACCATTTGTATGCCTTTTTCCCACACACAAAAATAACAATTCTCTACTTTAGTATTAATATATACTTGCCCTGCATGAAACATTTTCTTATCAATGATAGATAGTTGTTTAAAAAGAACAGGATTACGTTGTAGTTCATCAACCGTTTTGTGCATTAATTCAAAATATGAGTCATAGTTTGTATCACAAATATAACCTGCATTATTAGATTTGATATAACATTTGTAAGGAACAGTCACATTACAATTGCTCCAACCCACCTGAACAGTATCATTTTTGTAAAAACATACAATTCCCTTTTGTGTAACAGGCAGGTACAATGCTATTTTGTCTTGTGATTTCAGTCATAGTATCAAAAATCAAATTTTCCCAGGTCTCATTGACCCCTAGGGGGACAGCAATCATTAACAATCCCCCGTATGCTGTTGGTATAGCTGTGCAAATCCAGCAATTTGAAACATTAAAAGTTTCAGCATACACATATTTAATTGCTTGCTAAGTGTTAAAGTTCGGATGCCAGTCTATGAGTAATGCATCTCATTTATTCAGTTCAGCTCGTGTGGCTGGAAACAGGAAAGGCCACAACAAAAAGATCAATGTTATCAGTATGGTTAACAGAATGATTATGTAATACTTCTGAGGTTGTTCTGTATTTCTATTTGCTCCATATCTGGTCATTTTGTTCTTGTGTAACAGTAACAAGTTTTTTGTCCAGTTCAAAGTTTTTAACCAATTTACAGTGTGTCAGATGAATCCAGGATGCTCACTCTGCGATCTTGACTGCAGTTGGTGTTGACAGTAGCACTTGGTACGGCCCTTCCCACTTCGGTGATGTCCAATTTTTTTTCTTGATGACTTTCAGTCGACCTCCTGGTCTGCAGGCATGAGAGGTTTCCATTGAGGTATATAGTATGCCCTCCCAAATAATTTTTCAAAAGGAGTTAACCCCTTTGCATTCGGAACAGTTCTCATGCTCAACAATTCCAGAGGCAGGCAGTGCACCCAGTTCTTTTGTGTCTCACTAATTCATTTCCTAAGTTTATTTTTCAAAACTCCATTATGCCTCTCTACTAGTCCTGCAGATTGTGGGTGGTATGCACAATGGTTCTTTAAGGAAATTCCGAAATATCGACTCAACTGTTGTATAGTTTGATTTACAAAGTGTGTGCCATTGTCACTGTAGATCTTTTCCGGTATGACAAATCTAGGAATAATTTCTTTAACAAGAACTTTTGCAACAGTAGCTGCATCTGGATTTTTGGTCAGAAAAGCTTCCACCCATTTTGAAAACATATCTATAATGACAAGACAATACTTCTTATTTCCGCATTTGTTCAGTTCTATGAAATCCATACAGATAGTATGGAATGGGTACAGTGGTGTGGGGAAACTTCCTTGCTTAGGCTTCAATGCCTCTTGTGCATGATGCTTGTTACAAACATGGCATGCAGCACAAAAATGTTTTGTGTAGTTTGTAAATCCATATGCTGTGAACACTCGGTTCACTAACTGTACCATCCCCCCTGTTGAGACATGGCACTGCCCATGGCTCAACGAAGTTGCATATCTAAACAAATTAGATGGCAAAATCGTTTTTCCTTCTTTGGAGATGTACAGCCCTTTCTCAAGAATTGCTCCTCGTTTTATCCATTTCTGTTTTTCTACTTTCATAGTAAGTGTCTGCATTGTTTTTAACATTTCTAAATCTAAAATCTCAGAAGGTTGTAATTCCTCACTCAAAAGAAATATTTCTGAAGCTGAAGCTGCCTGCTTTGCAGCTGTATCAGCTCTCGCATTACCTTTTGAAATCCTATCCTGTTGCTTGGTATGAGCTACACATTTACAAATAGCTACTTTCTGAGGTAACTGAATAGATTCTAATAAATCTAAAATAAACTGCACATGATTAATCAGTTTACCAGTAGATGTTATCATTCCTCTATTTTTCCACTGTTGCACAAAAACATGTACAGTAGAAAAAGCGTACTGGCTGTCAGTAAAAATGTTCACAGATTTACCCTTTCCCAAAGTACATGCCCTTGTCAGGGCAATCAATTCTGCCGCTTGTGCAGATAAGTTGTGTGGTAAAGACTTTGCTTCTAAAATCTCAGTATTAGAAACTACTGCATACCCCACTAGGTTCTGCCCTGTAGGACCCCTTCTGCATGAGCCGTCCACGTAATATATCACCTCGGCATCATCCAAGGGAACATCCGTTAGATCTTTTCTAGGCAGTGTCTTTTGCTCAATCTCCTGCAGGCAGCTGTGTGGTGTGCCATCCGCAGGGGTCGGGAGCAAGGTAGATGGATTTAAAGTTGTACATCGTTCAATTGTCATATGAGGTTGGCTCAAGAGTATAGTCATACAGGAAAGATGTCTAGCAGGAAAAAGATATGCTACTTTTTCTTGCAGTAAAATAATCGCGACTGCATGCGGCACTCTCAATGTGAGAGGGTGGAACAACACTACTGAGGCCGAAGCCTGTACTGCCATTGCAGCTGCAACTACTGCTTGTACACAGTGGGGCAGGGATCGTGCCACTGGGTCCAGTTGTGATGAATAGTAAGCTATGGGGCGTTGCTTGACCCCATGTTGCTGTGTTAACACTGATGTCATATAACCTTGCTTACAATCTACAGTTTGGAAAAAATGTTTATGATAGTTTGGTAATCCTAAAACTAATGAGGATGCTATCAATTGTTTCCATTTGCAGAAAGCTGATTCTGCTTCTGGTGTCCATTGTAATAAATCTTGTGCTGCCATAGGCTTCTTGTATATCAAATTGGTCAGTGGAGCAGACTCCAAGGCATAGTTTGGAATACAACTCTGACAGAAATTAGTCGTACCCAGGAAGGACATCATTTCCTTCTTGGTAGTCAGTTTGGGTGCTTGTAAAATTGCTATTTTCCTATCTTCATCTAATGTTCTGCCTTCTTTGGATATTATATATCCCAGGTATTTAACCTGCTTTCTCCAAAGCTGCAGTTTGTTTTTGTTTACTTTATGTCCTTGAGTGGCTAGAAATTGTAGTAATGCTATGGTATCTTCTCTGCATTCTTGCTGGGTGGGGGCTGCCAGCAGGATGTCATCTACATAAAGTAAAATCTGACTGCCTCTTGGGCTAAATCCCACCAAGTTGCTTGACATCTCTTGTGCGAATATTGATGGGCTTTCACAATACCCCTGTGGTAGTCACGTGTATGTATACCTTTTCCCCTGAAATGTGAATGCAAACCAATGTTGGCTGTCAGGGTGTATTGGTATCGAAAAGAATGCATTGCTAATATCTACCACAGAAAAATACTTCTGTTGAGGCTTCAAATCATTCAATCGGGTGTGTGGATCTGGCACCATAGGTGCTCTAGGTATTACTGCGTCATTTACATCTTGTAAATCTTGGACCATACGCCATTCTCCGTTTGCTTTCCTGACAGGAAATAAGGGTGTGTTACATGGTGAATCAGGTGATTCTACCAGTACTCCTTCCTTAAGTAAAGCTGCTATTATAGGTTTGATTCCTACTTCTGCATCTTTCCTTAAGGGATACTGTCTCTTTTGTGGTCTAAATGCTGATTTTAGCGTAATAGTAACTGGTCCTGCTGTACGAATTAGTCCTACATCTGACTTCCCTGTTGACCAGAGAGATTCTGGTATGCTCTGTAAGGCATTTTCTTCCTCTTCTAGTAAGAGTGCTAATCAGCTGTCCTCGCTAGACTGCGGGTGTACAGCTGGGTGTGTCTGTGTTATCTAATTTAACTTCTGCTTCTGTACTCCCTGTTCTGACAATTCTAACTCCGTCTGTTTTTCCCACTTTGTGACTTTTTCTCCTAGGTCTGTCCATTTCACATTCTTGCCCTTAGTTAAACTAACATGTGGTAATCAATTAGATTTATAGAGTGCAAAGAATTCCTGGGGCAATGAACAGCTAACTACACTGTTCCCTTCTGTGTCCCAGTACAGAATACGTATTACTAATCTATTTGCATGTTTTTTAAACAGTTCTTGCTCATATTCCTTATCAGGTCCTGGTGTGCTACAATAATACAGAGTACAGTGCAACAAATGCTGTTTATCAGTGTCAAGGGAGGGGGACTTACTGATGACTACATTCATCAGTTCTTTGGTTACTGCCCCTAGACCAGTCATGACTAAGTCCTGGCTGTACCAATAAAATGTTTCGCCCTCCGGTCGCACCACAAAAGTATCCATTTGTCGCTGTGCTTCCATACCGTGCATAGTCGGAACTACTGCTGTGCCAAATATCTCCATAAGATCTCTGCCCAAAAGGTTTACTGGACATTTTGCAGAAACAACAATCTTGCTTTTCTGGGTCATCCCTGAAACAGAGTTAGTTATTGTTATGTTATGGGAGAGTGGCTCCCGATACAGCTGTCCATTAGCTGCTTTCACTAATATGTAATCAAATGATTCTGAATTTTCTGGTAGTTTGGAAGGATGTATCAGGGTCCGTGAAGCACCTGAGTCACACAGGAATTTTACTTCCCTCCCCTCTACCAGAAGTGTAACTTCCGGTTTCGTGTCTGCTAAATAGAGCTCTAGGCTCAATAATGCTAAGTCTAAAATTTCACTTTCTTCACCATCTGCGATTTCTTGAACTTCCTCTATTCTTCTATCACATTCTCTACTCCCTCTATTATATTTGCATTTGTCTTTTCTCGGTTACTCCCTTCTAGTGATTCTTGACTATCATATAGTCAGTCCTCACCCTCCTTATCTTCCATGGCTACCTTCTTGTTTTGCTTGCAATCTCTTGCTAAATGTCCCTTTTTCCCGCATTTAAAACATTCACCCCTTTTCTTTCTCTCTTCAAACTCTTCTGATCGCTTATTAGATTGTTTGTTTCCCTGGGCATTTTTCTTGCCCCTTTTTCCGGACTGTACTACATAAACTTCTGCTCCATCTTCTACAGAAAATACTTGGGCTTTCTTTTTCTTTTTACTGTTAAAATGCCTTTCGGCATGTCTAGCATATTCAAGTAGTGACTGTAATCTACTTGTACGATGGTCTACCATGTGCTTTGTAATCAAGCTGCTTATAGGCAAAATACTGCCTTTCAAAAATGCTTTCTTTAGCTGCTGCTCATAAGGGGAATTATGTGTTTGGTCTTCAGGTACCTGCATTCCTCAATGGTTATTAAAACACTCTTATAATCTAGCATAATATCTGTCAACAGTTTCACCTTCTTGTTGGATGCATTGATTAATGCAAGTCCAGTCTGCCCGGCTTCCATTTCTCAGAGATTCAGTCTGTTAGACCTTTCACTCTGTTATCCAGTTCTGCATTGCTATGTGGGAGTGGCTTGTGTTCTACGTCATGGGGATTACAGTTGCCACTGATCATGTGCCAATCTGGACCTACGATTTGTCTAACTACTTTTTCTACTTCTTCTCCATTTAAATGATAACTTAACCTCATGCCCAGTAAGTCTTCTAAGAATTTTCTAAAATTAACTTTTGGATGGGAAATTCCCTCTGTGGCTTTCCGGATGTTTTCTGGTGTCCACGGTCTATATACTAGGAGAGTCGGGTCCTGCCCTGCCTGTCCCACCTGAGGATTTGGTACTTCTATGAGTGGACATATCTCTTCTTCACTCATAGCTCATGAATTTTTGTTTATTTGATATAACTCAGTATCCCCTCTTAAGTTACATGTCCGAAACCTAGTCTCAATGGGATCTCTGACATACGGTCTTGGCTTCGCGGTGACAGCCGGGTATAGCGGAGGTGGACCAGCTTGTTCACTCGCTTCATATTCTGGTGCGGGAAGCAGAGGGGGTGGAGGGGCTGATGCTATTACCAAATTATTGTCTTCTTTATCTAAAAACATAGCTTTTGAATTATTACTTTTTTGTTCCCTATGGTTTGCTTCCTCTATCCACCTGTGTGCCTGAGGAATGCCTAATTGACGTTGCTTTTTCACCTGACCTTTTGCGTCAGTTTTAAGCTGTTTGACAAGTTTAATAAGTGAGGATTTTTCTAATTTTCCATCAAATTTATATTTATTAACCCATTTTGTATAGTACCTAACATTGTCGGCACGCTGTAATTGCATATATTTTGCATCTTCGGTCAACGGTGAATCTTGGGAGCTTTTTGTGCACTTATTTCCCATATTGTTTTGACTGTTAAAAATGTGACATAACCCTTCTTATTTTCACGTGGTACCACGATTTCTCTTTTTCACAGTTTATCTAGAATAACTGCCTTACCTATTCTGTTTCCCTGATCTATGACAAGACTGCAATCTTTCTGTCCCTGACTTGTATAAAACAAATCTCCTGACAGATGATACAAATCAAGTCCCTGATCTAAAACAGAAAAAAGGTAAATCTCACCTTACCTGAGCCTCCGTGCTTGATCACCAGGTTTGATGGAAAACCGTTAACTCGTCCTCCAGTCGCAGGTCAGAAAAGTGGCTGGCCTCTTTTGAATGACAATTCAGTTGGAGGTCTTTCAGAGCAGAAGAACCGATGTGGTATCTTCCCCGTACAGTTTCATGCCACCTGGCCAATCTGACCTGAGGTGAAGTGAGAGTTTCCGGTCCGAAGGACCAATCTGTCAAAGGAAAAACAACTTCAAAAAGATCAATACACGGCAGGTTCAGGTTAAGGCACTTTAATCTTGCAGCAAGGAGACAAAAACGTGCTAATACAGAGTTTGTCTAACTAGAATCAGGAAGTGACGCTATTCTTATACATTTCTTACAAGACATTGCCTACTAAGCTGACGTAATAAATCACAAGTTCTTTCAATATTATTTTATAGCAGCTGTTTGTCCATGATTTTCTGCTGGCATATCAAGTTTACAAAAAAACTTTCTAAGAAAAACAACATGGCCTTGATGACCACTGGTCAGATACAACTTCTCACCATGCAATGTTACCATTCAAGGTACGATGGCTAATTCGAGCACAAAGCAAGTACAGATTATAGTTCATTTCTTCAAGCAGTCTTTGTTCAACTGTATCTATCTTTTCTTCAGCTGTGCATGTTCTCATAACATGAACAGAGCTGATTGTTCAAGTTCAATAACATTATAGAAAACAGTACTGTTCTATTCATTATTTTCCTGACCTAGCAGATAATCACCTGCTTCTCAGTAAATTTCCAAAAGGCATAAACATGAATTTTGCTGTGCTAGCAAATACTAGGCCAGAGAGCATCTTGCAGTTTCAGAAAGCATATTGCAGTTTGAAAAGCATCTGTAGTTTCATACAAAACTAAGCTGTACATAAAATAGAATGAAATGTGTTAACCCTTTTGGCTTCTAATAAGCACTAAACATATACATTAATACATATTTTTCTAACATTTGGTCATAAAGATTTTACCTTACAGGTCTGATTGCAGACAGAGACAAAAATGTCTGTGAAAACCAGGCTAAGAATATTACTGTATTGTCCTTACTGGTGAACTTATCGCTACTATGGAAGAGTGGAAGTTTTTGAAATTGTTTTATAGCTTTCAGATACATCAACAGATCTTAGCAAAGCTCTAGGTGTGTATTATACCAGAGTCAGGTGACCAGATATAATTTCATTCTATAACCAGCACTGAAATTATTTTTTTTAAGATATTAGTGAGAGATATTCCCGAACTCTCACAGTAGCACTTTGTTTTTCGGAACCTGACAGGAAAGATCTCTCACAGATATCTCACACAACCACACACCTCATCTTGCCTTGTGTAGTAAACAACTTAGCACTCATAATCTTGCCTTGCTTTAGTAAATAAGCAGGGAACAGTAATTCTTTAGTCAGTCAGGAAAATATAGTGAGATTAGTTAAGTATTGTTTTTCTGCATCTGGTGAATCTATCCAACTGCTATTTTTATATCTCCTGTGATTGAAACTCTGGTGTTTATTGTAACTAGATATTCAGTATTCTCATGTTTTCTATTTTATTATTTATTATTAAATATTTCTATACCTTTCATTGTGGCTGGTTCTATAGAGAATACTTTTAACATCTTAAAAACACTTATGCTTATTTTAGTGATACTGTGGCCACTCCTGAAACCCTTGCGGCATTGGTCAAACTCTACCATTTGTATTAGTATTAATTTTACACAGTGTAATTGGGTACCCTTGTAATAGCTTCAGAGCAGCTGACTGGTGGCAGCATAATTACCTCATAGTCTGGGCAGAAAGGGCACAGTTGGTATGTCTGTGCCAGGCTTTCCCAGGTGTGTGTGTGTGTGTGTGTGTGTGTGTGTGTGTGTGTGTGTGTGTGTGTGTGTGTGTGTGTGTGTGTGTGAAAATCAAATCTCCAAGTGTGTGTGTCAGCTACTTGGAACAGGGACACAGAGCTCCAAAGGGATCAGTGTGGAGTCTTGTTTGGGGCCTGGAGAGAGAAAGTGAGTCCAGCCCCAAGTCTGGAGTGTGTTCCCTGTGTGCTCTTAAAGGAAGTTGTGCTTGGTGCAGAGAGGTGCATCTGAAAATACTTTGTGTGTATCCATTTTTATTCCTAGTGGCCATCCCTCACTGGTATCAGTGATGACAATTCAGGATCCTTGATTACTGGCCCAGAGTAAGGACCATCACACCATGTATTGTCATTAACAATAATTATCATTACATCAATATGGCATGATTTATGAAATACATTTTTGATACTTCAGCACATTTGCCTGCAGTTTATGAGTACAGTTTACGAATTTCCCATTTCCTACCAATTACTTATGCAGTACATAACATTACTGTTTATGTGCAATTCACCTATTTCACTTCCCTCCTTCAGAATTCTTTTATTGTACTTGTAATATTTCTGGGCTACAGCACATGCTCATACACTAGGTTTGCCTGGAAACAACCCGTTTTATTTTTGTATTGTACTCGTAGTTGCAAGAACCTTTCCATGGTCACAATATTATTGCTAGTCATGAAAAGATGTTTGCAAACATGTAGACATGATAAGCAGCATGCATATTCTATTAGCACTGCTGCTCATCTCACTAATACGCTTATATTGTGTGGCCTTAGCATGAAGCCTACATGATTGTTAATGCATTCCAGGGATTGTTTTTTTGGCAGGTGGGCAAGCCCCCACTCCCCCTGCTAATTATATATATTAATTCCAAGACCATGCAATCTCTGAGGAAAGAAAATATTCCCCCAACTGAGAACTGTAGGTCTATCACACTGATGGACCATCTGCATATGTATATATGTATATATATCATCTGCATACATATCAACCTATATGGTTGCAGTCTGTAAAAGCAAATACTCAGAAGACTGAACATTCTTTTCCCCTTTTTTTCAGCCTGTCGGCTGCATTTAATGTGAAATCATGGCAAGGTGGGGTCTGGGGATTTGACCTTTCCCCACTGTTGTGTGGTCTCAGAGCTGATACATATAGTCAGCAGGGAGTGTCAGAGGAATGCAGTGGGCAATATGTATTTTTTGGGAGGGTTGTTCATTCTAAAAAAAATTGCTCTTTTTTATTTGCTCTTTGGAGTGCTAGATATTTGACGATAGATTCATATATCTAGTTATAGTTATTTATGAGTGCCTGCACATACATATGTATCATGGTATCTAAATAAAGTAATAGAAATACTTTATCATAAATTAAAGGAGCTTTGTTAAAAGGGGGGCAATGCAATAGTTCAATGACACAAACTTTTCCTTTGGACAAATTAGCAACAAAACAGTACACATATTCAGCAGTCTCTCATTCTAGTTCAGCTCTGATCCTAAAATAAACCCAGGCATCTTCTTTTTGAATGATTCTCAGCAGAGTATCACAAGATTGTCTTAGGCTGCTTCAATGTGTCACTTCAGTTCCACAGCATACTTAAAAGAATCGTTGTTCTAGGTAGAAAACACTTCTCCTGTCATGAGAGGCCAGCTTCTCTAATCTCCAAGGCCGTAGCCCTCCTTTCTTTATACACTACACTCACAAACTACCTGCAAATTACCACCACTGCTTATAGTGACTTTCAGATATTTTTTTCTGTCTGCATCACAGCATGCAGTGCCTGAAGTGCTGTGATTCATTTTCCCTCCACTAGTTTATGTCATCTGTGCTCCTGCTGTTTTTAATTTTCTTTATAAAAACTTGTTTGTCCCTGCCAGTGTCATGAATGATTCACTTAACCTTTGTCCCTGAGATGTTGGCACAAAGAATAGTGTAGGGGTGCATCTGCAGATTTTGATGGACTCACCTCTGTACAAGCACAGATGGCGTTGAACATAGTTTGTGGGTGCATCCTGACATTATCTCTGAGGTGGCCTGAGTAAGGGATACACAAAATTTAGACTACAGTTTAGTAAAAATGAATCAATATAATTATAGTTTAATAAAAATAAAAAAGTTTAAGAAGATTTTATTTTAAAAAAGTCTCAATTTAATAAGGAATGACAAGGAAGGAAAAGATTCCTGTTACTTAACCCTTCGGATGTTGCAATGCACATAGAGACATTATAAAATCACTTTAAATGAACCTCTCTGCATAATACAGAGACATGCCTGTCTTTTCTTAAAGAGAAACACATTTTCCATGCAACAATATTTATAACACTATATACTAGATAACAGTTTTGATGCATTCTAGTAAGAGACCTGCCACACTATGCAACAATACATTTATATGTGTATATATGGATAGATAGATAGATAGATAGATAGATAGATAGATAGATAGATAGATAGATAGATATACATCTTAGTGTAGTCAGCCAACTAGCATGTTTTTTGTAAGTGGAAAGACACTAGAATACCCAGGGAAAACTCCACACAGGCACAGAGAGAGAACATGAAAACTCTTTGCCATATTTCATTGTTGAAGTTTTAGAAACAATTTCAGTTTCTTTTGTTGATTAAATTTAAATGTGTATTCTAAAGGAGAACTTATATTATTCTATTATTTGGAAATGGGCAGGCCATGAAACCTTTTGTGAAACAAAGTAGGTTACAAGGAAAAGGGTAAAGAAATATAATGGGGTTGAGGATGAATGCATATATCTTTATCTATCTATCTATATATACGTATCTATTTAAATCCATTGAATACTACTTTTGTTGACATGCATAGTGTCAACCTAAATTGATCAACACTATGCATATTGACATGCTACTACACATGTGCCAAGAATTAATTCTTGGTACATGCAAAACCTAAACAAAAAAAATAAAACATCATTGTCTGCACTGGTGTAAGCTCCCTGCACCCACCACACCCTCTCTTAATTATATATTCTAACTCCAAGATCACACAATCCCCAGAGGAAAAGGGTATATTCCCCTACCCATGGATTGTCAATCTCATATGCATACCAAAATACTGTTCATCAAATGCAGACTCCTGAAGAATGAACAAACCTAAAAACAATGATTTTACAATAGGCAAGCCCACTGCACTGCCCACTCTCCACCAATGTAAAATATATTAACTCTGAGAAAAACAACCCTACCTGCACTGTTTTATGCTTACAGAAACACACCTGAGAAGGGGGGTACAACATGGTGAAGGGTATTGGCCAGATGTAACTGGTCTTGTGACTCAATTGCCTTGCATTTCCTATGGTCACATGAACTTGTCTTATTTACTCATATCATGCCCGCTGGATATTCTAGTTTCTAGAGACAAGAGGGTCAGCTCCTCTTGTCTCTTGTCATATCTTTTCCCCTCCATCCCATGCAGACTTCTGGTGTTTTTGTCCCCTCTGTATTCTTCCCAGCAGCCTAATGACCTCTCCTTGGATGGCCTGTAGAACTGAGCACAGTATGCACAATGTAGTATAATGGGACCCTGTACAGTAAATGAATAACCCCTATGCTTCTGGTCTCTGACTTTCAGAAATTATACAACTGCATTTAGATGGTTGCTGGAACTGCCCAAAAACCTGTTCCTGGTGTTAAGACCAGGTGTGATTAACTCTCCCCCAGCCTTTTCCTATCCTGCTGCCATAACTTACACTCCCCTCAGCTGATACTTAATACGAAAGTTGTTGTGGCTAATATGCAGACATTTGCACTGAACCTCAACTGCCATCTTTTAGCCCATATTGACAGCTTTTCTAAAACCTTCCTTAGACTTGTTAGACTTAATGCTGTGCCATCACTGAAGATACAGATCTGTTCTCTGTTCCCTTGGATATGTTTGCAATGAACACACTAATGACAACAGGACCCATTACTGACATGGTCCCTTTCATCATAACCCCCACTGTGCCATTTAGCCATGTAACAATTAAGTTCTTTAATCTTAGCCCTAACCTCAAACTTTCTAGATTTTGTAACAGCCACCCAGATGTGACCAAATCAAAGGCTTTCTTGCAGTCTAAGTAAATCATGTCTGGCATCACTCCTCTTTGTAACTGTGTTAAAACAAAACTCACAAATTGGAACAGGTTTACCAACTTCTTCTAGACATAATTGCATGTTATTCATTGTCCTGTAAACCACTGTACTTTAGAAGAGAAACCTGCCTTTACCTTAGGACTCTATTTATGACTTTGTTTCAGTACTGCTGTTGACTGGCAGGCCTGTAGCACCATGTCTGTTTTCTGCTCTCAGCATGTACAGGTATACTAGGATCTCATTGTTTACATGTGTACTGTGGTTGTTGTCTTCTGCTTCTCAGGCACGTCTGCAATGGCCAGTGGTCTAGTGACAACTCCCATTGGGGATCTGTGAGCAGACTGGTCAGATTTGTGAGGACCCTTAGAAACAGTCCATCTAAGCTCTGTGATTTACCCTTCTGTAGGGATGTCAGCTCCTCTTAGCCTTCCCCCTTTCCATCTTGGTGCCTAACCACTGTTTTGTAAATCATTGGTTAGCAGAGAAACCATAGAATAACTTTGGTAGTAATAATAATTCAATAATGATTTGGTCATCTTTTTTGTTCTTGCAGATGATAGAAGGTTGTGCCTGGGTCTGTAGAGTGCAACAAATGTCTTGTGGAGTTCTGTCATTGTATATTTGATGTAATAGCTGAAGGAGATATAGCTATCTATAGTTACACCAATATATTTCTAGTGCTGTATGATTTCAGTTTCAGTAGTGGTTCCACTTAAGTTCACAGGTTCATAGGTTGGTACTAGGCTATCGGCCCTAGGGCCTATATAAGCCTAGCCATAACAATTCCCTGGCTATTTCTTCCCACAATATTTACTTCCCTGGACGCCTGGTCTATTGTGTGACTGACGTGATCCCCGGAGTGAATTTCCTATCTCCCATCCAATCGTCAAGGTTCCTTTTGAAGAGAGCCAAAGAAATGCTCTGCTTGACATGTATGGGCAGTCTATTCCAGAGTCTGGGGAGTCTCTGGGTCAGGAACCTATCCCTCCAGCATAGTTTGTTCATTGTGATAAGGTTTAGATCCCTGGAGCATGTATCTCTGAGTGATTGGGATTTCTTTAAGTGTAGCATGTCCAACATCTCTGGGTTTGACATGGCCTTGTATGTTAAGCAGAGATCGGCTCTGAGTAGACTATATGCGACAAAGTATAGGTGGAGTTTTTTTTAGATGGTCAGCATACGGCATCTGCTTCAGGCCTGTGATTCTTTTAGTGAGGTATTTCTGCAGCCTTTTCAGTTGTTACAAAGGCACTTTGACATTCGGAGCATTAAACTCCACACATTAAAAGCACCGCTTATGTAAAACACATGCATGTATAGTAGCACAGGCCTGGTTCTAAAACACTCCATCAGTGCAGGACTTCAGTCCTCATTACTCGTACATGCCCACTGCCTGAGACAAAGGTACTAAAGGCAGGGATGCCTCTATATTTTTAAAATCTATATTCCCTCCAGACTCAGACAAGATAACCTGAACTCCTCCACATCCAACTTGCTATAAATAAACCTCCTTATTACATCATACCCAGCTACTGGCTCCTCCTCACCCTGTAACTCCAACTGGACTAGTAATGAGTCTATATATTAATCCAAACATCATTCCCCTAGGAGACTTCAGCTATGCCACAATCAACTGGGAGACTTGTACAGCTTCAGACACTTATGCTCAGAGATTTCTGGACATCAGTACAAATTCTAAGGGCTAGTTAGTATACACCTCAACCAAGAGCAATACAATCCTGAACTTGGTCCTTACTAATATGGGACAGCTCTGCTCCTCACCAAACTACAATAGTTTAAAATGTAAAAAATGAACAAGCACAGGAATCTGTCCAGTTCCAACCTCACCACAATGAGTGTTAAGAAAAAAATAAAAAACAGAGAAAGTAGTGGTCTTAAAACTTCGTTGATGAGCTCAGTCACAATAATTTTCCAAAATCATGAAACCCACATAGTGTTCCTATGCATCAAGCTTTATCACAGACTAACCTTTGCTATGTGGATATTGATAGTAAGATACAAACAATCAAAATATTTTAGTCCCTTTAGTCTCCTACACAGGTCAGGCAGATTCTTCAAGAAGAGGGAAGATTGGGATTACCCGATTTGAAGGGGTATTTCGGAGCTACACAGTTATGGCTCCTATAGCACAAGCAGAAAGCTATAATTCAAAGCAGAAAGGGATGATGATGAAATAGGGAGGAAGCTCAAGAAATAAGGAGAGATTGGAATTTTGGTTGCAGGCCTTTAAGGAGAATAATAATCATACAGAATATTACATCCATGAAGTAGCAGAAAGCATTCTAAGAACTAAGCCAACATAGGAACTGAGAAAGGAGATTCTGCCGACAGGGATGATTGCAATTAGGGATACAGACAATAAGCAAATGGAGGCTGGAATTTATTGGAGAAAACTGGCAAAGGAACTAAGGTACTGGAAGCAAATAACTAGAAAGGGAAAGGTAATAGAATGGGAAGATGTCAAGAATTTATTTGGACTGCAGATTAGAGATTGTCTTCCCTATCGAGGATTGACAGAGTACAGGCAAAGAGAAAGAAATAGGGGGGTCCTAAAAAAGACCAGCACTGGCAGAGCTTTTAGTAGAATCCAGAACAGAAGCTGCCATTAAAAAAGGAAGTAGAAGTTGTTTACTCCTTTGCTTGGCCCACTCTTGTTGAAGTTGAATATTGTTATCTTGGATTTTCAGAGCTGGTTGTGTGTTATCTTGAATAAAGTATCGTTGCTTCCATTGTAAGCAATGGTACAGTCACTGGGGTACTTTATTGGAGTGATTTTGTTATTATACTAATGCATATCGTTGGCTCCAGTAATGATGGTAAAGATGTTTGCTAGACCATTCTGCCAACTGACAGTATGAGTTCTGCTGCTAAGACTTAAAACAGACTTTAGCGGTCTAGTTACATATTAATTCCTGTAGTTTGTGAAGCAAACTTGTATGGGTCACCATGTCAAGTGTTTGATTGAAATGCAGGAATATAGCAGCTGTGGATTTCTTCTTGCCACATCCCCTGGCTATTTCCTAAACAAACTGACCAGATCTGAATCTATGGTATGCTCTCTTTTTTATGCTACAAGATGTCATGTGATGAATGATTTGATTAAAATGCA
Organism: Protopterus annectens; assembly: GCF_019279795.1. NCBI lineage: Eukaryota > Metazoa > Chordata > Ceratodontiformes > Protopteridae > Protopterus > Protopterus annectens. Next base: position 296,570,229 of record NC_056731.1, read on the forward strand.
AATGTGTCTGTAGTTTTTAACAGAGTGTGTGTTTTACCATTCTTTAATGTGAGTATGGGAAGCTACATTCCTGTTAGCTTCTGTTTATAAATGTTGTTAGTGGACAAGCAGTAAACAATAAGACTTTGTTTAGTATGCTGGTATTGGCCCATGATTAAATGGTGAGTTCCACTCATCCCACAAATCTTTCTGGTAGTGACAATGACGTAGCTAGAGTTTGTGCCACTTGGGGCTGTCTTTCAGTTTGCTGCCCCTCCCCCCTCACAAAATCATGGTCAAATGGGTCCTCCCATACACAGCCCCCCACACACACACAGCCATTCCAGTGTTCCATTACGTGGCCATTTCTCCCCATATACCATAAACACTCTAATGTGCATACTGTTTTATGCTTTACTTCTACAGTTATTATTTGTTTTTAATTTAAAACTTTTACAGCATGGTGGCTGCAGTGGCGCAGCGGTTATCATTGTCGCCTCACAACAAGAGGCTCTTCGGTTCAATTCTTGGCTGGAGTGGCTTCTGTGTGGAGTCCGCATGTCCTCCTGCGATTGACTGAAATTTAAAAAGACATGCAGGTAGGTGCGTCTGTGGGTGTGCCTTCTCTGAAGGTTGGGTGCTGGGCTGGCAACTTGACCCTGTAAAAATCACTGCGAATCATAAGCAGACTAGAGTTCTGCTGTGGCGACCCCTAACCAGGAAAAGCCAAAAGACATACTATTTTAAATTTTATAGCATAAACACTGATAGACATCTGCTAAACAAAGCAATATAGTCTCACAATGAAAACAGACTTTAGCATTAAACCTTCTTTGCCCTTGAAACATTCATTGAAACAGCATTGAAATCCACATTCAAAAGAATTCGGCCACCAAACCGGACCAAAACACTAAAGGTGGAGGAATGTCCATATTCATCAAGGATATTCATATCTCCAGGCTAGCTGCCCAAAACAATGCATCCAAAATTCTCCAGACGCAACTAACACTAAGACTGCAATCCAAATTGTAACTTGCTACAGATCCTCCACACTGCTCCAAGAGTCTCACTGCACCCTTCTAAACATACTAAAAAATATTAAGATACAACCAAACACCCTAATACTGGGTGATTTTAATTACCCTGCCAATAACTGGGAAAACTACTCGTGTACTAACACCTTTGCCCGATGGTTCTTGGAATTCATAAATTCCAATGCTCTGGATAATCTAATCCATAGTCCCTCCAGGGGCTCTGATATCCTGGACTTGGTCATTACCAACATGGGAAATCATTGCTCCACACCAGTGGTCACCCCCTCATTGGTTAGGTCTGACCATAAGCTAATCACCATTAACATCCACATCCCACCCCCACCCCCCAGTAAGGAAACATCTGTAAAAAACTTCTCCAAGGCCAACTTCATGCTACTCAAGCCAGAAGTGACAAATTTTATGACACCCATGCAGACGGGAACTGATAGCTCAACTGCCAAATCCTACATTAAAGCACTGTACAAGCACATCCACTCGTGCATGAATTGTGCCATACCAAATAGAACCAAGATGCTCTCCTGTCTCCTCCAAAAAAAGGAAGCCAATCTGGTGGTCCCTGTCATAAACAAACTATACAACAGAAGGAAGAAACTGTTGCAGAAAAGAGGAAAATCCCAGGATGCAAGAAACTTCCTTACCAGTCTCAGTAAGAAGCTGAGATTCCTCATAAAATCCTCCAAAGCTAGTTGCAAAAATAAAATTGCAAAAGATTCCAAAGACAACCACAAGGCATTCTATAACTCTATCAAGAATCTAAATGGTAATGCTCAAATCTGCTCTAAACTACAACAGAATGGCATTAAATATACTGATCCCAAGGACATTGCCAATATCCTGGCAGATCGATTCAGTGCCAACTTCACCCCTCTTTCACCCTCTAAAGGGCCCATCTCAATAAAGAAAGATTGCCAAATTCTGGTAATCAGGACCACACAGGTAAAAACTGCACTCTTCAAAGCTAAGAATACAGCATCTATGGGACCAGACAACATCCCGGGCTGTGTACTACATGAACTACAAAATGAACTGGCACCTCACCTAAGTGTCATGTTTAATCATAGCCACACCTCAGCTTTGTGCCCAGTGAGTGGCGCACAGCTACAATTATCCCACTCCACAAGGGGGGATCCACCTTAGATCCTGGGAACAACCATCCCATCAGTCTGATGAGCCTGATCTGCAAGGCCATGGAACGTATTATCATGGAACTTGTAAACAAAGACATTGGCAACCTTCAAACACGGGACCCCACCCAGTTTGGGTTTGTGAAGGGCTGATCTTGTCTCCTGAACCTGATTGACTTCTTCGAATCAGTCTCCAGAGCAGTGGACGAGGGTAAGGCAGTCCACACAGCCTATCTGGACCTCGTCATGGCCTTCAACACCAGCCCCACTCTGGAATCATAGCTAAACTTACTAAGCTGGGCATAAATCCCAAAAGTGGCCAACTCCAAATCCAGCTCCAGACAAGTGACAAATGGAGTACCTCAGGGTTCAGTCCTGGGGCTGCTCTTGTTTCGCATCTACTTCTCTGAAGTACAGGCCAACACTGAGGGACTCTGGCTAACAAAGGTTGCAGATGACTGCAAACTAGGAGACATTATTGAATCCCCAAATGAAGTGGATATTCTACAAAAGGGCCTTACAGAAACAGAGGCTTGGAGCCAGAGCCATGGGCTCAAGCTCAATGCCAAGAAGTGTAGTTATTCCCTTTGTGAAAAAACATGTACTCATGCATTACCACATAGGTGGTAGTACACTAAACACTGAAAGTGTAATAAGAGACTTAGGAACACAGGTGGACAGTAGTCTCACCTTCAATAACCACATTGCCACAACAGACAGGAAATCCTTCTATGTGGCACACCTCATCACTAAGGGCTTTTTATCCAGAAAAAAGGAGGTCATTGTCCCACTGTACTCATCCCTCATTAGACCCATCATAGAGTACAACGCCCCATTTAGTATGTACCTCATAAGACATCTGCAACAACTGGAAAGGCCGCAGAAACACCTCACTAAAAGAATCACAGGCCTAAAGCAGATGCCCTATGCTGACCGACTAAAAAAACTCCAGCCAGCTCTACTCTGTCACATATCATCTACTCAGAGGTGATCTCTGCTTAACATACAAGGCCATGTCAAACCCAGAGCTGTTGGACATGCTACACGTAAAGAAATCCCAATCCATCAGAGCTATATGCTCCAGGGACCTAAACCTTGTCATCACAATGAACAAAACATGCTGGAGGAATAGGTTCCTGACCCAGAGACTTCCCAGACTCTAGAATAGACTGCCCATACATGTCAAGCAGAGTGCCTCCTTGGCCCTCTTCAAAAGGAACCTTGACGACTGGATGGGAGATAGGAAATTTACTCCGGGGATCATGTCAGTTGCCCTGCTAGACAGGGGTCCAGGGAATTAAATATTGTGGGAAGAAATAGCCAGGGAATATTTATGGCTAGGCTTGTATAGGCTGTAGGGCCGACAGCCTAGTACCAACCTATGAACCTATGAAAATGCATCTGGCCAGTGGTGGATAAAGTTTATCTTTAGGCTGTTTTCAAATGATAGGCCTCTTTCATGCATATTTAGGACCAGACAAACATACACGTGTTCATTGATTTGCCTTCCTGATTGTAGTAAATTATATTCCTTATATAATATAGCACACTTGTTAGAGCATATTTTAAATTTATTGTTTTAAACATTTTTCCAGCAAGCAATGAAACAAAATGTATGAGCCAATAATGCCAAAACTGCCAAATTCAGAACATTTCCATCATAAAAGTCTACTCACACTTCTGTAATTACAATCCACTAATATCAGTAAATATGCACAACCTCTGCAGAAGTAAAAGTTATCTAAATAATTCCACATTAAGGAGATCTGTAAGTAATGAAGAAGTTGCCACTAGCAAACAACTTTATATTTCATTGTTTCATCTGCAAATAAAGTGCCTGCTGCCCTTGAAGGATATATTGCCTGTTACCTTAAAAAAAACACTCTAAGCTGGTAATATTGCAACAGGGAATGGATGGCAAATTGATAACAGGTTCATAGTTACTAGGTATCTCCTCCAGAGGAGAACATTCTCAGGACTGCAGCATCCACCCCCTTTAAAGTACAACACAGTACAGTATCAGCAATCCATCTATATACTTTGGGGGTAAAACCCACAGCCTTCTGCATCAAAAGCAAGTATACTAACTGTTGTGCTACCAACAATGCTCTTAAAAATGTTAGTACAATAGTGATATCATTTGCTAAACAACAGTTGCACTTTGCAAACAGACTTGCATAAGCAGCATTAAACTCTTCCCCTGAATTTCTCAGCTCCTTGTAAAATACACTTGACACTCAGCTATATCTCTCAACTTTGCAGCACAAGAAATCTGGAAAAAGCCAAAATTTATGTGGGGGGAGTGGGTCAATGGCCCAAAACCAGGGACACATTTTAAACATTGCTTGTATAATCTTAGAAAGTTGCTAGAATAAAATGTTTGCGTTACCATGCATTTCCTGAAAGATAGGAAGACTTGAAACTTAAATGGCTATCATTATTTAGTGAATTCAGTCCTCACTGATTTGTCAGAAACCCACAAATTTTAAGAGGAACACACCAAAAGTATGAGCCAAGCTAAACATTCCAGACATTCTATGGAATCACAAGTGGTGGTAGGGGTAGAGAATTCAGGCACTTGTTCCTTGTACCCAAGGTACAGGCTTTGAGTCTGAGTAACACTAACCACCAGGTATCCCTAACTGGGGCATTTTACACATACACACACACACTAAAGCAAATTTTTGATATGTAGCTGAAGCAGATATTCTGTGACCATTAGAACACTTACAAATTCCGTGTGATGAACGTTAGATGCAGCCTTAAAATTCCACACACAAATCCATTTAAAATTGTGCATGGGCAGAAAGGAAAGAGGAGGACGTCTGCATGACAGCACATGCACAGATGTGTGTGACTAGGTGACTGAACCATTCTTAAAGAAGAGCAGCCTTAAAAAGAAAACAGTATTTTTTTTTTAATTAAATGGAACAAAAGTGCTGCCCCAGCTATGCCACTGGGTAGTGCTGCTCTGAATTACTTTTAGCCACCTTATGTACCTTTTATATAGCCTCTAGAACTGCATGCCAAAAGCATAGTCTATCCAAACCCTGTAGAGCAGATGCATCACCTCTTCCCTTATGGAATTCACCCTCTAAGGATATATTCCATTTGCCACTGCCATGTCACCTTGCTCCTGTTGGTCTAATACAGGTGTACTCAGCCGCTCCAGATCCTTTTCCTGTTATCATTACTCGTCATCTGCTATCTGATACATCACACCAGGAGTCATGTGGTCTGCCTCCAGCACTTAGCATTTATTTGTACAGATCATCAGCTGCCATCTTCCTGCCTCATTGTTTAGTCTGTCCATATCATTCACCATCTTCTTCCTCATCCTCCCTTACTGTGTCTATCATTGTGTCATTAGCAAAGAGGCCCTTGTCTCTGTTCTCTGAGATAGATCCTTGACAAATTCACTGAAGACTTTGGACCCAAAACAGACTTCCTGTGTTCTTAACTAGTCACTGTCCTAATCCCTGACATTGTCCCACTCATCACAGCCCAGGGTCCTATCATTCACCACACAGCTATCTGATTCCTCGTTCTTGGGCCTGCCTACATCTCCTCCAGTCTTCCTATCAGTCTCTTCTGTGAGACTGACCATGCTGAACGCCATTAGGTTACATCTACTAGTACTGCCCTATAAAGATAGCCTGTAACCCAGTCATAGGGCCGCATTATATTTGACTGACAGCATGAAATCATGTTGGTTGCCATCCTGGAGATTGATAAACTCTAGAAATGTATCCTTAAGGATTCTCTCCACGACTTTCCTTGCCAGCGGCAAAGGGAGTAGTTTCCCAGCAAATAAGATGCTAAGTGGGCATGTTTGACAGATGTGAACAGAGTGACAGTACAATTTCAGCTGAAGCACTGGAGTGCTTTGCATGTAGTATTTTAATTGTAGCAAGCCAGTTGTTACATTTCAAGTGGTTTGTTATAATTTCATAGCAGAGGAGCTTTTTTTATTTGTTTGTTTGTTTATTGTGCTCCTCAACTTGTCAACTTAGAGTTAGGGAGAGATGCCTGAATGAAGGACTGTACAAGTCACCAGATGATCTACATATGATTTTGTTCCCTGCTACTATTGTTACGTTGAGAGGTATAGTTATCATACCTGTTCTCCCCTGCACATTGTACCACATTTGCTGTCTTCCAGTCTTCTGGCAGTTCTACATGAGCCAGTAATCTGCTGAGGATGATGATGATACAGAACAACAGCTCCTCCAGCATCTGGACATATCCTTTCCCACAGTGGCCAGATTATTAAGGACTCTAAGAAGTAGCTGCGTGATTTGAAACTGATACATCAACATGCGCTCATAGCCAATATAAAAAAGCAGCAAGAGTAGCCAGGATTAAATTTATTTCATAAAAGCAATAACTCAGAATTATATTAATAGGGCGTAGACATTCTATACACCTTATGAAAATGGCCAGCTAGTTTAGCATTTAACAATGAGTACAGGAGTATGATACCTTCAGTGAGAGAAGGCAAAGTTATAACCAATGAAAAATGTGAGAAAAAGTGACAATGCAGAAAAAAAGACAAAATGGAAAGGCATGGCGATTTTAATGGACAGGCTACAAAACACTCTTTTCATAAAGGCCAGACTATTTCATTGAGAGTTGGAAAACAAGGTAGGCCACAGCCCTGATTAGTGCAGTGTCCTGTTTTGCAGAATGTATCAGTGGTTCAGTGGTAACTAATGACAACAGGAGACATTGCTTAAATGAAAGGAAGTCAGCCTGAAAGGATAGAAATAAGCCTGTGACATATTATATAACAATATCTATTAACTTAAGGAAAAAAAAAACTGAATATCCTTGAATTGCTGCTTCTTCCACGTAGATTTCATTTCATGTTGCTAACCAGCTGAATGGAAAATAGCATCAGAGAGGAGCTTAGTAGCTAGCTCTGACTATTAATGTGTGCATGTGTGTGTGTGTGTGTGTGTGTGTGTGTGTGTGTGTGTGTGTGTGTGTGTGTGTGAGTGACAAGTTACTGAAAAGTATGTTACTAAACCTGCAAGGATAGAAGCGTTTGCTGTACAGCTTACAAATGTGCAATTTTATAATAATAGACAACTGGGTAGAAATTAATACTAGCATTGAACTATTTATCCTGACACATGAAGGCTTTTTAATTTGTGGTTAAAGTAATTTGATTTCTGTCCAAAAGTCACGTTATTTAAACTGCTTTAACCATTTTCTGTGTTATAAGGCTAGAGATGTTTAATTTTTTTGCATTTATTTGTTTATTTTTGTAAAAATCAGATCACTACTTGGAAGTGAACTTTGTAATCTGTAAAGCATAAGTACACTTTAAGTTTTTCAGCATATGGACAGTAAAGGAGACATTTTTGCACCCAAATATTCAAACTAGCAAACATATGTTCATTTCAAGCTAGAAAGAAGTGATATGTCCAGTTAATATTGTGTGCTATATCTTACTATTTCCATTAATAACCCCAAACTAGAGCATGTTATAAGGTATTACAAAGTATCAAAACCATGCTTCCATAACAGTACATGAGTTTGGCCCTGCTACCTTCAGCTGCATGGATATTTATAGCTGCATGGCTGATTACAATTGTATATGCATATCTACAGGCCTGCATACTTTAATCATTTTAATAATAGATAATGTGACTATATATATTTATTTATAGATAGATATAGATATAGACATAGACAGATATTACATATCTGCATGTTTTAATAATTCCAGTAACAAAATTGTTCTTATACATATAAAGGTTTCATAAACTTGTTTTTATAACTAGTACATTATTTAACTAATTAATGTATTAGTTTTTAACCAGGTGCCTATTCAGTCATAACTCTGCCTACTAGGCCACTAACTCTGCCTACTAGGTCACTAACTTTGAATGGACTGAGTCAGATTTCATCGGTATTTGTTTGGTATAACTGACAATAGACTTTCTACACAAAAACAGCTTTTTCACATTTAATAATACGCATCTCAAAGCCATGCTCACAAATGGAGTGAAACTGTTTGAACATGTCCTAAGAGGTCCCAAAGGACCAATCACAATACCAGTAGATTGCCAGGCACCCAGTATTACTGCTGCACAGGTCAAAACAGCACTGTCCAGGGCCAAGAATACAGCTTCTATGGGACCTGACAGTATCCCTGGCTGTGTTCTACATGAACTACAGAGTAAACTGGCACTTCACCTGTGTGCTCTGTTTAATCACAGCCTCACCTCAGGCTTTGTCCCTACTGAATGGTGCACTGCTACAGTCATCCCTCTCCGCAAAAGAGGAGCGACTACAGACCCTGAGAACTATCACCTCATTAGCCTGATGAGTCTGATATGCAAAGCTATTATGGACCTAATAAACAAGGATATAGGGAATCTCCAAACTCTGGATCCTACACAGTTTGGTTTTGTGAAGGGTAAATCATGCCTGCTCAACTTGGTCGACTTCTTTGAGTCAGTCACCAGAGCTGTGGATGAAGGTAAGGTGGTTCATACAACCTGCCTTGATCTGGCCAAGGCTTTTGATACCATTCCCCACTCAGGAATCATAGAAAAACTTACTAAGCTAGGCATCAACCGCTATATATCACTAGGTGAGTTGCAAACTGGCTCACAGATAGAACCCACAGTGTGAAAGTAGCTGACACCAAGTCAGACTGCTGACCAGTCACGAGTGGAGTCCCACAGGATTCAGTCCTGGGTCCTCTCCTGTTTGGTATCTACTTCTCTGAAGTCCAGGCCAACACAAAGGGACTCTGGCTGACAAAGTTCGCAGATGATTGCAAGTTGGGAGCTATTATTAACTCCCCAAGTGATGTTGACATCCTACAGAAAGGCCTCAATGAGACCAATGACTGGTGTCAGAACCATGGCCTTAAGCTCAATGCCAAAAAATGTGTCTTCCTCCCCTTTGGGAAAAACCCAGTTCCCTTGAATTACCACACTGATGGTAGTCCACTGAACACAGAAGGTGTTATAAGAGATCTGGGAACACAGGTTGACAACAACCTCTCTTTTGACCACCACATTGCCACTGTGGTCAGAAAGTCCTTCTATGTGGCACATCTCATTACTAAGGGTTTTGCATCCAGGAAGAAAGAGGTCATTGTCTCCCTCTACTCTTCCCTCATTAGGCCAATCATCAAGTACAATGCCCCATTTGGCATGTACCTCACTAGACACCTGCAACAACTGGAGAGGCTGCAAAAGTACCTCACAAAGAGGATCCTAGGCCTTAAACACTTGTCCTATATGGGCAGACTCAAAAAACTCCAACTATTCTCTGTCTCATATCGCCTACCTAGAGGTGATCTCTGTTTGACTTACAAAGCCATTTCTGACCCAGCTCTGTTAGAAATGCTACATCTAAAGAAATCCCAATCCCTCTGCACCACGTGCTCCAGAGACCTCAACCTCATTACCACAATCAATAGAATGTGCTGGAGGGACAGGTTCATAACCTAGAGGCTGCCCATGCTATGAAATAGACTTCCCATGCATGTCAAACAGAGCATCTCACTGGCCCTCTTCAAGAGAAATCTTGATGAGTGGATGAGAAATAGAAAATTCACCCTGAGTATCACTCCAGTGGCTTTACTCGACAAAGCCACTAGGAACTAAGGTCAGGTGGCATTATGCCAGGGTAATCCTATGGGCTAGGCTCGTAAAGGCTCCAGGGCCATTAGCCTAGTACACACCTATGAACCTATAAGATATTAATAATAGTTTAGCTTACAGCCCAACATATTGAATAAAGTGTTATAGACATGTCGCATCTATTACATAAATCGTTTCAGTCTTCCTGTAAAAGAATGAAGATGTCACATACATATAACAAACCAAATGATAACAGGCAGCATTTCCATCCTTTATTAAAAAAATGCATTATTCCATGGCTTTCCGCAACAGGTGTATAGTTAAATTGAGTCCTCATTTTACATTTCTGCATAAACTTATAAAGTTTGTGTTTTATAATGTCTGTATAAAGGTATAGAGTTTTACTTAATGTAGGAAGCATAATGCCTGTCCTGGCATTCATCCATTTAAAAAAAAAACAAGAGCACAAGATTCTGGAATGATATCAGACATATAAATAAGCAAACTACAGTAAGACCATGCCTTTTCTTTTCATTGTAACAGTGCAAAGAGATCTACTTTAGTATGTCTGATAAACTACTGTATTACAAAATGCTTCCTCTTTGCTAGTTTTACAAATGAGGGATAATTAGCATTTTATTCAACATACTTAAGTTTACAACAAAGCAACCAAAAAAAGGCCCAAAGAATTAACTGTACAGTGTGAAATAAATCCAAAGTAAGCAATAAAAAAAGCACGCACACACACACACACACACACACACACACACACACACACACACACACACACACACACACACACACACACACACATAGAAACATGACCGAGGAAATCAACCACCATGTAAAAATGAATGTATTTAATAGTAAAACTGGTAAGCGCTTTCACTATATAAAATAGCTCTTCGGACCAAAAGTGAAAACATACAGCATTCACATTTAAATAGAATTACATCACTACCTGTTACACAACTAGCCAATCATAGAAATCACATATTTAAAGACACAGGTACCTAATTTCTATAAATCATGAAACAAAAAATATACTTCTAAGAAATATATTAAAGAAAAAAATCTAAAGAATAATAAAAACATCATATAAATGTGCAGAAATTACTTCTTCCTCAAACCCATAGATTTTAAAAAATAGGCATAGAGGGATATGTTCATTTAATCCATGGCCCTTATGGGACTGCAGTGAGATTATCCATCTAATCTCCCTTAACTCAGTCTCATTTTCTACATCCCCCATTCTAATGTCAGTCCCCACCACATCTATAGCTATAAACTTAAAAGTGTGATTATCTCCAAATATATTAAACATGCTTTGCTACGGTATTAACCACGTTCCCTTTACATATACAATAAAGATGTTTTACCAACATAGAATGAAGAGTATACCTCACAAAAGGTGAGGTACACTACATTAATGGTATTGTAATTAGCTGAAGCAGAAAAATGAAACTCCCACTCCATAACAGAATGAAAGAATGTTTCATCAGTACTTAGAAAATCACACAAAAATTGCACTTTCTGCATCTATGGGTACATAAGCCGAAATGCCTATTTTGGTGCCTTTTCAGGTAACAAAGTCGCCTTTTCAAATTCTTCTTATTCTTGTAATTAAAAGTAGGGCACCCCCCAACTATCTCAGATACAGAGAGATCCGTAAGTAAAATATGCTAATTTTTAGAAATAATGTTCCTAAGTGCATTTATATCACTACTAAAAGTGAAGGGAACTCTCACTGTGCTGCTGGCCCTAGTACTCCTAACATTATCTTTTATTAGTATAGCAAAGAACGGCTTAGCCCTGTCATTCCTTAACATAGTGGCTTCCTTAATATCCTTCTCTATTTCTTCAATTTTGTATCCCCACTTCATGATATCACTGTGTAAAATGCACGTACTATTCTCAAAATCAGTTTCATCAATGTGGAGTCATGATGGCCTCATGGCTTGCCCCTTAATAACATTTCAAAATAAATGTGAGGGGTGTATGCTATTCCAATGTACATAAGCAGGACGATAACATTTTTTCCTAAACAGACTAGTTGAAAGATTAGTGTCCTGAGTCTTAAACACCTTTACATCAAGAAAGTCAATCTCACACAGAGATAAACTCCAAAAATGAGGTTATACTATGTAAATATTCCAGGAACTCATGCAAACCTTGCTCACTACCACACAATATCAAAAATAAATCATCCACAAACCTTCTAAAGAAGGGAACACATATACCCCACCATTTTGATTTCATAACAAATTGTGTCTCCCACCATGCTAGAACTGTGCTGGCATAAGTATCAGCACACCAAGTGCCCATAGCTGATGAAAGAATTGTTCATCAAAAACAAAAACATTATGTTCCAGAATCATCTCAAGTAAATAACTAATCAACTCAATACAAGCATGGTCATAACTACTACTGTGTGACAAGAAGTTCTTTACCATCATGATTCCTTGTTCGTTTGGAAATGTGAAAAGTGATCTCACATCTAAGGTCACTAACATACATCTCTCAACATATGAACCACTCTTGTTAAACATATATCGATCATTCAAAAAATGCTCTTTGTCCCTCAATACATAATCATACCCATCCAATATGGGACGTAGCAACTTTTCAACATAAATAGAGAGTGGTTAAGTGAGTCACCCTGCCCCCGCAACAATGGGTCTAAAAGGGGGAATCAACGGATTCTTATGAATCTTAGATAATCCTTGAAAACATGGGACCAGTGGTGTTACTATAACAAAATACTTAATACAAATCTTCAATTATTGCCCCCTCAATCCAAGTGTTATACAATGAAGCCCTAAAATTGGATATCATACTTTCAACATCAGTTTGTGAAATGTTGATATACGTACCAGCATCACTCAGCATGTCTGTCATCATTTTAAAAGAATAATCAGAATTCATAACAACAATTAAATCACCTTTATCTGCTGGCCTAATAGCAATCCAGTCATCACTCATCAGCTGATTCAGTGCCTGACACTGCAAAAGTTAAATCATTAAAACCATACCTTCTATTATTATCAGAAATAAGTCTGAAAAATCTTATTCACATAACTTCAAAAACGCATCTAGAACTGGGTGGTTTGTAGGTATAAAAGTGGTAGGATGTTTCAAAGTCATAGTATTAGAGTCACTACCTTCACTTTTATGTCAATTTTAACATAAGTTGTCTGGCAAAAAGCCAAAAGTCAATAACTGTATCTGCACGAACAGCTCTATGGGCTGGAATAAAAGTTAATCCTCTGTTAAGTACAGAACATTCAATATCACAAAATACCTTCTTAGAAATATTCTACACTAATGGCCAATTTGGACTGTCCACATTCTCTTTATGAACATGTTCTCTATTCCTTCATTCTGATGTTTCTACTTCCCTCAAGCTCTGCTCCTGGACTGAACTCTGGTTTTCATATCCATTGTCTTTATCAGTAGGGGTAGAAAAAAAATGACTCTGCCAAAATCATATTGGTTTTCTGTCTGGCAACAGGCATCTGCAAATTTTCTGTTGTCTTAGAGACAGTGGCCACAGAATCACTTCTAATGCCCAAAGTTCCATAGGGTTGGATATGCACAATTTAATATTTTTGGAATCTAGCTAATAGAATGCACACACTGTATGAAGTGCACCTGTTTATATTTGCTCATAGGTGCTACCCTAACCCTGCCATTAGCCCTAACCTCTGCTGGTTTTACTATGAAATGATAACTTTCTGAAAGTTGACACGAATAGAATAAACAAAATTGCCTGAAAATAAACTTACTCAAAGAAGGGAGAAATCTCCCTAGAAAGTGAATCATTGCTAGTGCACAATTAGAAATGTGGCACACTATTAGAAATTGCACTGGCAATGATTCCCTATGGAGAAAAGCATTCTGCCTGTTGCCATTCAGCATCGCTCTCCCTCATGCTTGCCTGCTGCAAGTCTTCTCTCATACAATGCATGCCATGCTTGGACATCCTTCTTTTTCTTGCCTTCTTGCTTTTCTCTCCTCACTCTTCTTCACCACATCCTCTTCTGCTTTCCTGGATAGATGGCCAAACCACTGTAATCTGTTCTCCTTGACTGTCTCTGCAACTGGGGCTAATATGTGGCCAAACCACTGTAATCTGTTCTCCTTGACTGTCTCTGCAACTGGGGCTACTTTGCTTTTGCTTTGATGCCCTCATTTCTTTGTCTCTCTAACAGTGTACATTCTTCCACCCATCTTATCACTTCTTCTCCATCACTTCAGGTTTACTAAGCTGCTCTGGTTGCACTGCCCAGGTCTCTGCACCATACAGAAGCTCTGGTCACATGACTGTTTTGAACACCTTACTTTTCAACTTTGTGACATTCTTCTGTCTCACTCTGCCCCTGTCACTCTGTGCCAGTTTGCTGCAGCACCTGTGACCCTGGTTTTGACCTCCTCATGCAGAATCCTTGAAGTTGTTAATCTGTTCCACTGTTTTCCCTCGAATCTCCATTTTGTTTTACATTTTTCTGATTTTCTCCATTTGCTGCCATGGCATCTGTCTTGTCTGTACTCAGTTTCATCCCATGCACCTTCAGTTTTGTATTCCAGTCTCCTATAACACTCTGAAGTTCCTGTTTAGAGTCTGCCTTTAATGCCACATAATGTGCATACAGCAGCTTTGTTCATTAGTCCTCTCTGACCTGTTTGCTAATGTAGTCTAGACCAGTATAAACAACAGTGGGCTCAAAGGTGAACTCTGATGTAGACCTACTCCCACGGGGAACCCCTATGTGAGTCCAAACACTGCAAATACTTGTATTATTGGGTCTTTTTACATGCACTGCACTAATTCTACCAATGTTTCCAGGATTTTGAAGAGTCACAGGACTGCCCTAATAAGCGTTATTGGGATCTTGTCATATGCTATCTCCAAGTCGAGGAATGTCCAATTATGTGACTCTGAACAAGTCAAAAAAACAGACAGTTCTCCCAGGTCATCCATGAAAAGAAGTACTTGGGCCTAATCAATTTACCTGTTTATTGAATTAAAAAAAAAGAATTGCCTTCACAATAAACGTACATTTATATATATTCTAACAATGGAAAACATAAAATTATTTGGTAAAGAAGAAGTGGGAGAGTCTGGAAGAAGGCAAGAAGAAGCAAGGATGTCCAGCCAAATGATGGACGGCTTGCATGACAGAAGGCTACTACCATATGTATGGAGGTGAAGTGATAATAGATCACAAAAAATGATGCATGTAGAACAGAAGTAGTGTCCAGAAAATGAATGAATTAATTAATTATTTAATAAATAAATAATTCCACACCCACCCCAGTACAAATGAAAAAACTTTGATCCAAAATGAGGGTATTTTATTGAACAAAACAGCAAATACAGGTTTTACAAACAGCTTTATTAATGCTGTGGATCAAACAAAAACTCTTATTCAGTCTCTGGGGAAATAACGTCCTGAAATCACAATCCATAAGCATTCCTTTTTGTTCCGAAAAAGATGTTTGAATTCAGTCCTAACACTACCCACTACCCTATCAAGACCAATAAAAGAAAACAGAAATAGCAGCAGCTTAACTAGCTCACCGCTCATTCCTTTACATCTAATGTAGCATGGCTGAAGGGCAGTTATCTGCTTAAATGAGCAGTTAGTGTGCTAAACATACAAGGCCCCATGTCCATACCTCCATGTTCACCACCCAATCACTGGCACATGTAAGAAGATATCTAATTCCAAAATATTTAACAGTATTTATAGATGCAAACTGCTTGGTCTTACAAACCTTCGTAGAAGAAAAACAATCTCTACAAAGATTGGAACCCTCCAGGAGCATCACTCCAAGTCATAATATGATACAAAAGAAAGGCTTTTTTTTAAATTAGACAGTTTGTCTCAAAATTATACCCCTACAATAGCAAACTGTAATCTATCATTTAACCCTGCTTAAAAATCATCAGCCTTCAATAAAGACCAATGTGATAATCAAACATCATGCATAGAGTGATTATTGCCCCCAAAGTTAGTAACAAACCTCAAAAAATGAGTTTGCTTATCCAGTGTATTATATTAACCTCTACACATTAAGGTTTGGAAGCATAATTTACTCTCAGCCAATTGTTTAGCGAATTAACAATGGTATGAAAATAGCCCCTAAGCATTAACCTCTCGGCCAGGAATGCCAGCTTGAATATCATACTCAGTGTGGGATTGTCAAAGAGCTGAGGAAAGTAGACAGGAGTATAAGGCACGGCAAAGAGAGAGGTGATGAAGGCTAAGGATAAGTCATATGGAGAGTTGTATGAAAGGTTGCACACTAAAGAGGGAGAAAAGGACCTGTACCAACTGGCTAGACAGAGGTACTGAGCTGGGAAAGATGTGCAGCAGGTAAGGGTGATAAAGGATAGTGAGGGAAACATACTCACAAGCGAGGAGGGTGTGTTGAGCAGATGGAAAGAGTACTTTGAGGGGCTGATGAATGAAGGGAATGAGAGAGAGAAGGTTGGATAATATGGGGATAGTGAATCAGGAATTGAAACAGATTGGCAAGGAGGAAGTAAGGACAGCTATGAAGAGGATGAAGAATGGAAAAGCTGTTGACCCAGATGACATACCAGTAGAAGCATGGAGGTGCTTAGAGAAATGGCAGTGGAGTTTTTAACCAGATTGTTTAATGAAATCTTGGAAAGTCAGAGGATGCCTAAGGAGTGGAGAAAAAGTGTTTTGGTACCTATCTTTAAGAATAAGGGTGATGTGCAGAGCTGCAGTAACTACAGAGGGATAACATTGATCAGTCACAGCTTGAAGTTATGGGAAAGAGTAGTGGAAGCTAGGTTAAGAAGGGAAGTCATGATTAGTGATCAGCAGTATAGGTTCATGCTGGGAAAGAGCACTACAAATGCAATGTTTGCTCTGAGAGTGTTAATGGAGAAATATAGAGAAGGTCAGAAGGAGCTGCATTGTGTCTTTGTGGACTTAGAGAAAGTATATGACAGGGTGTCTAGAGAGGAGTTGTGGTATTGTATGAGGAAGTAGGGAGTGGCAGAGAAGTATGTAAAAGTGGTACAGGATATGTACGAGGGTAGTGTGACAGCGGTGAGGTCTGCAGTGAGAGTGATGGATGCGTTTAAGGTGGAGGTGGGATTACATCAACGATCAGCTCAGAGTCCTTTCTTATTTGCAGTGGTGATGGACAGGTTGACAGATGAGATCAGACAGGAGGCCCTACGGACTATGATGTTTGCAGATGATGGTCTGTAGTGAGAGTAGGGACCAGGTTGAGGAGACCCTGGAGAGATGGAGATATGCTCTAGAGAGGAGAGGAATGAAGGTCAGCAGGACTAAGACAGAATATATGTATGTGAATGAGAGGGAGGATAGAGGAATGGTGAGGATGCAAGGAGTAGAGGTGGTGAAGATGGATGAGTTTAAGTAGTTGGGATCAACAGTTCAGAGTAATGGTGAGTGTGGAAGAGTGGTGAAGAGAGTACAGGCAAGTGGAACAGGTGGAGATGAGTGTCAGAAGTGATTTGTGATACACGGGTTCCAGTAAGAGTGAAAGGGAAGGTCTACAAGAGGGTAGTGAGACCAGCTATGTTATATGGGTTGGAGACAGTGGCATTGGCAAAAAGGCAGGAGTCAGAGCTGGACATGGCAGAGTTAAAGATGTTAAGATTTGCACTGAGTGTGACGAAGATGGACAGGATTAAGAATCACTATATTAGAGGGTCAGCTCAGATTGGATGGTTAGGAGACAAAGTCAGAGAGGCTAGATTGCATTGGATTGGACATGTACTGAGGAGGGATGCTGGGTATATTGGGAAAAGGATGCTAATGATGGAGCTGCCAGGTAAGAGGAAAAGAGGAAGGCCTAAGATAAGGTTTATGGATGTGGTGACAGAGGACATGCAGGTGGTTGGTGTGACAGATCAAGATGCAGAAGACAGGAAAAAGTGGAAACAGATGATCCGCTGTGGTGACCCCTAACAGGAATAGCAGAAAGAGAGAGAGAGTATGATTACTACATATAAGCATATAAGCTATAATCTCAAGAACTGTGCTTTAGGAATATTCCTAACAATGTGTCTAGGGTGACAGCTTTGTGTCAACTGCAGATAATTTCTTGAAAAGGGTTTTTTAAAGACTACAATGTCAACTAAACCATGTAAAAATTTTGAAACCATTACACAAAAAAGTTTTATAGAATTCAGACTAATGTGCTGTAAATTGAATCCCAAACTGTTAGAATTTAGGAAACTAACTCATTCAAATAGACTGTCTGGATCATCACTCCAGATGAACTAGCAGTTATCAAGAACACTCCTCCATATTTCAGTTCATAGCAGAAAGGAGTTAACATCAGCATTGTGTGTATACATTGCCTCAAATAACTCCTCTTCATTTTCACAAACAACTTCTGCCATGCTAGAATTATCATGGTCTCAAAAAGATACAGGTTAACATGCGAGTTCAGGCACCTGAAGCCTAGGTATCTCAGCCTAAAGGGGCAAGCCTCCATTACTTTGCTTAATAGAGTTCTGTCATGTAAAAACTATTATTTTCCTAGTTAAATACTGACTCATCCAAATATCCTTCTGTTGGGCACTCACCCAATGGAACCACACCTAAAAGTAAGTACACCCACAAAACACTGTTTCATAAATGCAGTGACGTGATATCTTTTAGCTGAACAGATATTATTAAACATTAAGCTAGTAAGGCACACCCTTCTTGTATTTGTGCCTCACAAACACCCAGTTGTGTATTCATGTCTCTTCAGCACATGTCCAAGTATATGTTAATACTTATATGTAACACTGAAAACACAGGAAAAAGAATTTACTCACCTTCATCTATTAGTGAAAGTAAACAGAAGATATACTTAATTTAATTATGCAATAAACAGGAATATCTGATTATTCATATGTAGGACAGATACAGAGTCAATCCTGCAAGAGTTTGTATGTTGGACAGAGGTTAGGATAGCAATTTGTTTACTAACTCCAAGAATGTAAGACAGATCAGAATTATTTGAATTAGGAATATGCACCCAGTATGTGCATGTGCAATGCAAATTAAAATGGCACTGCGTACTTCAGCTCTTACCTTTGTGTGTAGTAACAGGAGTTCAGCTGCACATTAAGGCAACACAATAAAGCAATCCTAGAACTGATTTGCAGGCTGGATGTAGACTACGAATGTTAAATCAGTGCAGTCTGCGCTGTAGAAGATAGAAGGGAGACAACATTCTAGTTTGCAAATATTATGGAATCAGAGCTTTTTAGAGAAAAAAGGACTAAAGTTCCAGCAAATAGAGATCTCAGAAAATGCCATCTAGGATTCCAAATGCCACAGCATAAAGCATATAGGCAAGGAAACTTGTCTGACTTTAAAAAAAGTCAGTAGATGGAACTAGAAGTCACTGGCTATAGAATTATGCAAGGTGATAAATGTCTGCTAGTTCAGAAAGTATTAGACAGCAAAATGGAAAACAAAAACACCATCTAAGCAGCGCATAGGCATTCTGCATGCCTTTCACTGGTACATATGAGCTATGCATTATACAGCAAACATAGCTGATGTCATCTGTAGTGCACATGATATATGTCATATGTGCATGCCTACAACTGTATTGTGATACCTGCATGGGTATCACTGCAGTAGATCTGCAGGTATCAGTATGCAAACTACTAGTGATATACTAAGTATCCAGTCCATCATGCAGTACATCTATGTAAAATATGACATACATTATGCACTCACAAACGTAAGCAATAATGCCAGACAGGGTGTGTGTTAATATGTAATTAACACTCGCCCAAGGTGGAAGGGAGTTAATTACACATTAACACATACCCTGGAGGGCATTATTGCTCTTAGAGAATGGGCTCTGTGTAAAACTGTTGTTTAGCTTACTTATTTTTTTAAGTACTATATTATGTTTTTATATATTTTTGATGTAAAATAGTTCCTTTGCCTAATGTTTCAAACTTGCCATGGTATATGTTAATGGTGCTGAAGGAAGCATCTTACATCAAAAAGATATAGAAACATATGCTGAGGCATACTTCTCAACCTCTTAGAACAAGAAATCTGGACAAAGCCATAAATAATGGGGGAACACAGACCCAAGAAATAGAGACACTTTCAATATTGCTTTTACAAACATGGAAAGTTGATAGAATAACAGGTTTTGCATTAGCATGCATTTTATGAAGGGAATGAAGTCTGAAATTCAAATGCTTGTCATTATTTTCTGACTTCAATTCACAATGCTTTGCCAGCAATTTACCAGAAAACCAAAAGGTTATGACAACCATACCAAAAATATGAGGCAAAAATTTGGACATTTCTGCAAAAATCTGTACAGTTGAAAGGTATGTCGAGAGGCATGCAGAGCTCTTAACTGCTGCTGCCATTGATTGCTCTCACTCTTCACTCACACAAACACACACATACACACACACATACACACACACACACACACACACACAAACACACACACACACACAGTCTATTCTGTTTTTATATATGCATACACTCTCACTCACAGACATACATACACATAGTTTGTTATTTTAAGTTTCTTTTCTTTTTTGCTTTTCACTCACTAAACAGCAAAAGAGCTGCTTAGTGAGTGTAAAGCAACGGTTTGATCGATCTCACTGTTCTCTCTCTCTCTCTCTCTCTCTCTCTCATACACTCACACACACACAGTCTCTTCTGCTTTCATGCAGGCATTCACTCACACACGTAGACAGAAACATAAGCACACTTGTACAGATGCATACACACATATGCACTTTTCTTTCTATTTGTTTTTTTACACACACTAAACAGCAAAAGCGCCACTTAGCGAATGTAAAATAATGACTCAGTCGATCTCGTTTTCACTCACATGCAGACATGCATTTACACACACACACACACACACACACACACACACACACACACACACACACACACACACACACACACACACACTTTTTTTTTACATTTTCCTAAATAGCAGATGTGCTGCTTAGCGAGCATAAAATAATGGCGGCCATTGTTTTTTTTTTTGTTCGAGCTACATGGCAGCTAGATGTGCTGCTGTGAAGTGGTGGACTTGTTTTTCTCATTAATACCCTCAGGGTACTTATGTAAAGTTTGCCCATTCTCTAATGCTCAATAACTAAATACTGTGGAATCTATATATTCTTTCCTTATAAAGGCAAATAGCATCACACCTGGTAGAGCATTAAAAAGTGCATCGAATATACACTATATATATATATATATATATATATATATATATATATATATATATATATATATATATATATATATATATATATACATACACAAAACTATAGTTATAACGATAAGCAGCACTGTATCCATTGCAATGTGCTATGGCCACATACTACAGACTTTATGCAGACAAGTAACATCATGCCAAGTCACGCAAGCAATGTGCTATACCTGCATACCGTGCACTTTATGCATCACCAGTTCATGCCTACAAATAACACATATGGTTGTTGCAAAAAACAGTGTGCTATGGCTACAGTCCATGTACCTTATGGGCCCTCTGTGCCTAATATACCATGCAGCAAGAATGTGCTACGGCTCCACAATGTGCAGCCAGATAACCTAACACCCAGTACTGCACACTTTATATAGTCCAGCCCTACGTATGCAGATAATGCAATCATTGAGGCAGCAATTAATTTATGTGCAATGCATGCCGACTGCATACCTTTTTTGCTGCCAGCATATTGTATGATTTTTCGTTGTCATTCAGGACTAAGTGGTTGTCATAAAAAGGAAAATAATATTTTGTTAATTTTTTTAAATGTTGCTTTGGAGGAGATAATTGTTTGGGTGGTATATAACAATTCTTGGCAGAAGGATCATTTTGATAAACATAATCTGTCTTCAAAAAAGAAATAAAATTTACATAAATTCAAAATTATATTTTAAATTTTGTAATAACGGCTGCATAGTCATGTGTAATAGTCAATTATATGCAATACTTATTAACACTATGCAAGCATTTTAAATTATTACAGTCCCAATTAGATATTTAAATTGTTTTATATTGCTTTAAGTCTTAATTATAAGGACTTCATTTTACTATTATAACATTTCAGTTTTGATACTTCACTAGACTGCAATAATAACCAGTTTATATGTTAAACAGTCATTTGCATTACAAAACATAAGAAGTAAATCACCTGCAAGTAGGAAGTTTAGTTGCAATTTTTTTGAGGAGAGTCCAGTTCAATTTCCTTACCAAATTTAGTACCCTTTGTGTTAGAGCTGATTATAAATCAGTTAGCTAGAGGGTCTATTGCCAAGCAGAATATTATCGAGCACAGATGACAGGTCTGTCTAGTACGTTTTGTTAATGATTCTCTAGAAAATTATGAACCGATTTTCCATCAATTTTGGAATTGTAAGTCTTTTAAAATATTGATGTATGTTATGCAAAATTGTACTTTCCCAAAATATAAAATGAATATAGCTACTCAAGAGGGACAAACATTTTCTAAATGTCAAAGCTACGAAGGCTAAGATTTTATTTGATGAAAGAAGTATAATCTGTTGATGTTCATTTGTTTATCGTATTGTTTTGAATTTACCTTTTTGGCATAAAACTTGTTTAGTCAAAACAAATCCATCATGCTGTATGTCTGTGTAAAATAAGGTGTACATATGCACTCACACCCTATAAGAAAATTACTACCACTTCAGTTACAGCTGCCACTCACCAATGGTTAGAGAAAATTATCTACATGTTTAATTTTAGTCATTATAATAAACATGAACATTCTCTGATGTAACAATGATATTGGTCTGTATGAGTTAGATTCAATAGCATCCTAATCTTGTTTTAATACTGGGATTGTAAATGAATGCTTCCATGAAAAAAGGATACTTTGTTTTTAATAATATTATTAAGTATGTCCCGAAGGATAAGTGGCTTTTGGGGAAGCATTTTATAGACTTATATTACAAGTAAACCGAACCAAACTTTCAAGTGTATAAACATCTCAGAAACAGCAATAAAGCCAAAACTTAAACTATACAAGAAAACTAACTCCACAGTCTCTGAGAACCTGAGTCATAACAATCCCAAGGACTTCTAGTCAGCTATCAACAGTCATCTTCATCCTGGCTAAATCCCTCAACCAACCTCATCCATAGGCAAAAAAGCTCAGTTTACTGCTGATCTTGTCAGTAACCACGTCATACAATTTATAGCATTTTACTAATACTACACCTGGTAATACACCACCCTCGTCAAAGCCAGCAGGCCTTTAGCCTGTTGCCACTGCCACCATGAAAAGACTCCTTCTCAAACTAAAGTCAGCCATTCTCCCTCTTGATAACTTACTATCAGAGTACATTCATGTGGCAGCAGATGCCCTAGCTCTACTAGCCTTCATCTTAATAAATTGTTCCACCAAGGAAGTCTATGTCCCTGCTCTGAGGAATAAATCATATTTTACCTTTACACAAAGACAGACACTCCACAGACCTACGGCCACACTATCACCCATATCAAAAGCCTGGGAAAAGCACATTCAACTACAACTTCTCCAGTTCACTAACAACAACCTCATGTCTGTAGCCAACATGGTTTCTGTCCCTGCTACAGCATTACTTTTGTCCTGCTTAGCTCCATCATGTCCTGCTTAGCTCCATCATCACTATTAACCAAAACTGAAATGATGGCAGCTTAGTGTCAGACATTTTATTTGACCTGACAAAAGCCTTTGACACAGTGTGTCATCAACTACTCTTACAAAAGTTATACGTCCTAAGATCTCCTCCCCTATTCAGTCCTGTGTTTAATAGCTACTTTTCTGGCAGGTAACAGACAAATGGACTGAGTACATACCTCAGGGTTCCATCTTTGGACATATCCTCTATAGCATCTTTATAAATGACTTACCTACAGCTAGTAAACATACCATTATTGTCCAATATGCAGATGATTCCACAAACATCTGTTATACCAAAACCCTAGCTAAACTTCAGCAACTTACTCAGAAATCTCTTGCTTCAATTGAGTATTGCAAACAAATGGGTAAAAAGGTCACACAAACATACCATTCAATAAAAACTGCAAAAGAGACCCAGCCAAGTTAGAGTTTTCACAGTGTAATATCTTAAACCTCCTGTAGAGCTGACCATGGGCTATGTGCAAATGACCCCTGAGAAATAACCCTGGAGCATGTGCAGAATGTCGATATTGTGAGTGTTGTGAAATACAACATTACTGTATCGACCTTAAGCATGTTGATGCAATGCCACATTGATCCTTACCACTAATTCTATATATATGTATTTATGTGTAATGTGTATTTATACATGGATACAATATATAATATATTACCTAGGGCATATATTCTGTTTGAAATTTGAGAACATCCATAAAAACATTTCTTCATTATCATTCTGAAAATAGGATAATCTTGGCATAAAAAATATGCATTTTTCATATATAGAGTTAACATGCCTCTTTTCTTTTTGCCAGTGACACAGAGCAAGATGATATAATCAAACATCACAAGTTGTCTGTTTTATTTTATTAAATTAATTTCTTACAAGAAGATTTCAGTGAGTTTATCAACTTTGAGGTACTTAAATAATCTGTCTCTTGCTTCTTCATTAGTCAGCCCATTTGTGGTTAAAGATATAAAAAATATGGTGTTCATTAGGTTCCAATAAAAGAAACCATGGTCATATAATTTTATAAAACATTCTAAGTATTAAAATATGGTAAAATGCAAAATATATCAGATTGGCTGGGAATGGTAGAAACAAAACTGAAGCTATTTGAAATGAAGAAAAGAAACATTTGAAAACTGATAACCGACATATAATAACGGGCTGACAATAATAATAATAATAAATGTCTATCAGTTGGCTTAGAGGATTAAGGAGCTGTTTATGAGCTGTTTTCTGTAGTCTAGTGGTGATAAGTTTGATTCCCCCAGTCTCCATTGCTTAACTGTGTGACTCTGAACAAGTCGCTTAAATAGACACTGCACCCAGGCCAAATCTGACAATGGTCCATGGAGATCAGTGCTCTACCCCAGAGAACAAATTCAAATAAAATAAATAAATATAAAAAAAACTAACAGCAACCCATCCCTAAGAATTTAAAGATTTCCCAGTTGAAGTATGAGTGACCCTTAATTAGACTGCCCACTACACTCAAATAAGTATCAGAAGAGTGCCAACTAGACTAATAAATTGAAATGTCAACACTAAATAATTTTAAGACCTTTTATTGTTCTGAAAATAAAGAATGAGAGAGAAAGAACTACATATAAAAACAATATATCAACAACTCTATTGGAGCCAGTACAGCCTCTAAATCTTAGTAACTGTTTTTCTATAGAACATAAAGACAAATTTACTATATTTTAAAAAGTACACTTGTATTGTCCTTTATATGCTGTCTTTTTCCATGGGTGACCAGGATCAAAACAAAGAAAAAAAAATAAGAAGGGAAATGAAGAATGAGGAAAGCAAAGTATAGAGTTAACCAAAAAGAGAAAATTAAAAGAATATAATGAGTTAAATAATTAGAAATATTGTGATTGTTAATAATAAAGTATAAACTAAGGCATCTAAATTCAATTCTGTGGGCATTGTTAGACAAATATATCATTCCATACCTGAAAACAAGAAATTATTGTGTATTAATTCTGATCACTACACACAATCAAAGTCTTACTGCTATCACATGGTTATCTTTGTGTTAACTTCATGGGAAATAGCTGGAACATTCTTAACTATGCACATATAATAACCATAAGCTTATTTATAAAATTAAAATTAGATATGTGTCTATAATCCTAAATGATAATTATTAGTTGTCTAATGACCCATATAAAAAGAGAAAAACGCTCAATACACTGTCCACTTCTCTTTCCCATCTACCCTCTACTGTTTAAAATATTTATGTTTAAATTGAAAAAGGATGAAATATGTTTCACTGTTGAAAACAAGATGAAAACTTAAAAAATGGCAAAAAGATGGAGGTTCCAGGAACAACATGGCACTGAAAAATAATCCACTCCAAAGGCTTATTGCTCAAATCACTGTACACTTTTATACTGTATAACAGTGTACAATGATTTGAACATTACACTTTTTGAGTTGCTTTTTTTCAGGTCTGATTGCTTATTGAACCAACATCTGCTTTGCTGTTTGTTTTACTTACTTTATGTTGATATATTTTTTCATTTTGTTCTTCTTTCTCCTGTCAATTTTTTTTCATTTTGTTCTTTATCCTGTCACTCCCACCATCTCATTAAAATGTTCTATCAGATACTATGATTGTAATGCTTGAGAATGTTTCCTTGTTAAGCTACTATAATTGTTTTAGCAAAGTTAATATTTGTGTGTGCATGTTTTAATGGTTTGCTTAATGAAGATGAATTGTTAATAAAGTAAAAGTGGAACTGCAGTAATACTGAAGCCATCACTGAAACCTCATTATTTACACATATGCCACACATTGGTACTTAGGTAATAACACAACTGCTGAGAACCAAAAGATTTTAGAATCATGATGACTTGAAGAATAATAAAGAAGAAACATTACTAATTTAGTTTATATGTATTTATAGATTTTGAAGCTGTACATGATGACAAAAGCACACTAGGAAAAGAGATGCTGTTGTTTTGGCTGGAATGTGAATTGTATAAATTTACTCAATCATCAATAACAAATACACATCATGTGCAAACACTTCAAAACAAAACTGGCAAATTATTTTTACTGGCAAAATAAATGGATCATTATTGTATTACTTTGACTCAATTTTCTTAGATGTCAGTTACTGCAAGTATATCTTTTTTTTTACTTGTTTACTGATTCTAAATGATAATTAATAGTTTTTCCCTCCATTAGCATGCTTCACCTCCATTTTTACCTACACCAAAACATTGCAGTCCTCTTCTTTTTTCACAAAATACACTCTTTCCACTTCCATAAGCTAAGCTTCCCAATATTTCTCCATCACTTGCTCAGTCAATTCAAATATTATTCCTCTACCCATCAATGGTATAATTTGGAAACTTATATTTGTTACCTACTCAGCTGAATATATGTATTTTAACTAAATCAGTCTGTCACTTCAGTCAGCACACATATCTTTAGCAATACACTTTAACATACTTTGCAGTCAATAATATTACCTTGGCAGAAAATGTACTCTGCATGTGGTAGCAGCATCTGTTGATCTGATTGTTCTGTGTGTGCATTTTATTAGATGTCTGATTGTAGCAACAGTGATATCTTTATATAGTCAACTATACACACCTTCAGTATTTTCAGAGCTGTGTAATACTTATTTTGTATTATATCTTACCCCATATCTGAAAAGGTCCAGAACAGCCAGCAGACTTAATTGTTTATCAAGTACAGAAATACATGTAATAAGGACCTTTACTTTAACATATATATGAAAGGCTTAAAGTGGCAGTTAGTATGGCATAATAGTAAATAATGCTAGTGAAATGTGGTGTATACTATTTATAAAGGTTTATTCTATGCTGAGAATTAAAAAAAAAGGAAGACAGCCAATCAAATGTGTACATACAGCTGCTGACCTGGGGATTTAATATGCTATAACTCCTGGGTCAGCTGCATGACATTAAATGACGTGCACACAGACACACACAGACACACACACACACACACACACACACACACACACACACACACACACACACACACACAGCATGCTGTTGGAAACCAAAAATTATTAAAAATAACATTCAGTTGACAGAACTAAGCTTTGAACAATGCATTATCCTACATTATCAATATTTATTTCAGATGTAACAATTGCATACATATACAGTACACTGTGACTATGTACGAGTAACATCCCAAGATGAAAATAAAAGCAATCCTAAAAATATTCTGGAAATATTTAAACTTCTACATGTATCAAACATAAAATAAAAGAACTGTGCAATACCTAGTTACATTATGTGTTCTGTTTTAAAGCAGATAAATATAGCTAAACCAAAGTATGAATGGGAATTGTTACTGAGACTTCTTTCTGTTGTGTATACTTACAGGAAAACTCAGTAGACATTATATAAACATTATTTCATTTACAAAACAAGGTTTAAACTTAATACAAGAGTAGCGGGATCTATGTCCGAATCCAGACCAGTAATGAGCGGTGTGCCTCAGGGCTCTGTTGTGGGGCCCCTCCTGTTTGGCATATGCTTCTCTGAAGTACAGGCAAACACTGAAGGGTTGTGGCTGACCAAGTTTGTGAACGACTGCAAACAGGGTGCTATAACAGAGTCTTCGGCCGACATGGATATCCTCCAGAAGGGCCTTAATGAGACTGATGCATGGTGTCAAAGCCATGGTCTCAAGCTAAATGCTAAAAAATGCGTAGTAATCCCCTTTGGAAAAAAACAGAGTACCCACAAACTACCACATAGAAGGTAACCCCCTGAAATCTGAAGTAGTAATAAGGGATCTAGGGACCCAAGTAGATAGTCAGCTTTCCTTTGATAACCATGTTGCCAAGGTGGTTAGAAAATCCTTCTATGTGACCCATCTGATCACAAAAGGGTTTAGATCAAGATCTAAGGATGTAATGGTGCCCCTCTACTCTTCCCTCATCAGATCCATTATTGAGTACAATGCACCAATTGGTATGTACCTGGCTAGGCATCTCCAGCAGCTGGAGAGACCACAGAGGTACCTCACTAAGAGGATTACTGGCCTCAAACAGTTGCCCTATGCAGCACGATTGAAAAAACTAAGGCTTTTCTCTGTTGCATACTGCCTTCTCAGAGGCGATCTCTGTCTAACATACAGAGCCATGTCCAACCTAGAACTGTTGAACATGCTCCATCTTAACAAAACCAAATCCACTCGAGCTACACGCGCTAGGGATATAAACCTCAGCACAACAATGAATAGAATATGCTGGAGGGATAGATTCCCTTCGCAAAGACTTCCATTGCTATGGAACAAGGTCCCGATCTACATAAGACAGAGCCCCCTCACTATCACTCTTCAAGAGGAACCTTGACGAGTGGATGGGTAACAGAAAGTTCATACCAACAGCTCTACTAGATAGGGACCAAGGGTACTAGCTGCTAGATCAAGTGCCTAGGGAACTAACCAAAGGGGTGGTGAATACCGTACAACGTGGTTGGGCTAATATATGCCTTCGGGCAGATAGCCCAGTACCTACCTATGAACCTAAACATGAAATGAACGTAAACATAACTGACAAACAACGGGTCTATGTTTGCACACCAAAAAAAAAATTACAGCGAATGGCTAATAATTGAATGTTAAACAGTGTACAGAAAAAGTTTTAACAGTGAAAAATAATTCATCAAATGGACGTAGATGGTCAACA
Organism: Protopterus annectens; assembly: GCF_019279795.1. Classification (NCBI taxonomy): domain Eukaryota; kingdom Metazoa; phylum Chordata; order Ceratodontiformes; family Protopteridae; genus Protopterus; species Protopterus annectens. Next base: position 296,599,396 of record NC_056731.1, read on the forward strand.
TCATGAACATAACCAACCCCCCACCCCCGCCTAGGTATATTTAACAACTCCAAGATCCAACTACAGTGGAGAATAGTGCAAATTTAAAAAAAGGTTTCCTTTGCTAATCTTATGCATCATGGTACTTCCTGGTTCTTGGCCAACTATGACCATTCAGTGAATTATTTTTCTCTGTTAAACATGTTTGGTACATTAAACATTTGCTGTTTAACATTCAATTATTAGTCGTTTGCTGTAATTTTTTTTTATGCACGAACATAGACCCAATAAACAACAGATCCCCACTAAACATATCTTTGCCTGATAATCCTCACTGAACACAATTGACCAATTAAAAATTAAAGCACAACACACACACACACACACACACACACACACACACACACACACACACACATGCACACACACACACACACACACACACACACACACACACACACACACACACACACATACCTGTGATATTATTGAATGAACATCCATAATGTTGAAGTGAGTGGGACTTGTATAGAATCATGGCACATTGGAGATTATGGCATTTCTCCTTTCCCCACAATGTTGTGATTTTGGAGTTGGTATATATAATTAGCAGGGGGTGTGGGGTTGGAGGGAGAATTGCCCTCCTGCAAAACACAGTTTTTTTTTTTTTGTCTTGGTTTCTTTTGTGATATTTTGGATGTCCAATTTTTTAGTTCAATATTCTGTGTTCACTCATATCAGCATTCAATAATATAAGATATAAATATATATATATATATATATATATATATATATATATATATATATATATATATATATATATATGGTTCCCATTCAGAAGCCTGAAACATCATAAGCCTGAAAATCAAAATCCTGAAACCAAAAGCCTGAAAATTCAGAATCCTGAAAACTCAAAATCCTGAAAGCCCAAAATCCTGAAAGACCAAAATCCTGAAACTCAAAATCCTGAAAACACAAAATAGACATACTGATGTAATTGTGGCTTTGCTATTGTTAGCCCTGTGGTGTTAGGTCATGCGTTGGGGTCAGGTAAGTGTGCGGTTGGTTTTATTTTAGGGTTAGGGGCGGTTTAAGTGAGTTAGGGTTAGGGCGCAGGTTAGGCATGTATGCAATAGTGACAAATATTGGGGTTAGGGGCGGTTTAAGTGGGTTAGGTTTAGGGCGCGGGTCAGGTGAGTGTGCGATAGTGACGGACCTTAGGGTTAGGGTTAGGGTCAGGGTCAGTTGGTAGATATTAGTGCCTTTATAGTGACATATTAGCATTATTTGTGTTTTCAGGATTTTGAGTTTCAGGATTTTGGTCTTTCAGGATTTTGGGCTTTCAGGATTTTGAGTTTTCAGGACTCTGAATTTTCAGGCTTTTGGTTTCAGGATTTTGATTTTCAGGCTTATGATGTTTCAGGCTTCTGAATGGGAACCATATATATATATATATATATATATATATATATATATATATATATATATATATATATATATATCAGTGTCAGGTTATGCAGTGGGTAGCCCACTCACCTTTGGTACACAAGGCTGTGGATTATATTTCCAAACTAAGTAGATCAACTGATGATACTGGTGCTCAGCTCCTGCTTGTGCCATCGTTTGGATGAGGCATTAATCAGAGTTCACATATACTTGAGTCAGTGGTAGCTCAGCTGGATGTAAAATATTCCATGGCACAAATCAAAAAGAGTAGGGTAGACATTATTAAAAAACATTATGTACACATCATAAATAATGAATACAAAATTATAACAAATCCAAAAATTACAAAAAAAGAAAAATTAATTCTGTGCATGCTTTTTCAATACTTATTCTCAGTTCATTTTCCCTTCTTCATTAACTTCATCCCCCATCCTTTTATCCACAACCATTTTTAATACTATTTGCAATAATTTCACTATACCAAATCTAATTATACAATAACGTCTGACATCTCATTTTACAAATACTCCCTCAATAATTGATTACTGCTTTATCAGTCTTATTGATTTCATCCTTATTCAAATTTTCATATAAGCCATAAATAACATTCCTATCCATTATTTTGAAAATGTCATACCTAAATTTCTTATAACATAACATAAATCATTAGCTTAATTAGTCCTTCTACACTCTAAAAAATGTTCCATAGTTTCCTCTTTATTGCAGATTATACAAATTGTATATAATCTGTCTTATTTTTGTTTATATTTCATATTTGTATAAGCAATTTTTCTATGATAAGACTCCTAAAAATCGTGCATCTCCAGCATTTGTTTAAATATCTACCTTCATTCATAAATAGCTTTTCTCTTACCTTTCCATAATTATTTCCTCATACCTTTATTTTCTATTTTTCTTATTATTCTTCAAATTTAAACCCCATCATTTTAGCTCATTATATCCATTTTCTTCTTCAACTAATCCACCTTTCTTTCTCTTCTGAAATATGTCCTTATATTTTCTCCACGTTATCAAACACACACACACACACACACACACACACACACACACACACACACACACACACACACACACACACACACACAATCTCTTTCTCCTTGACATATCACTGAAAGCCAAAACAAAAGTAATGATGCCAAATTGACAATAGGATTTTTTTATACCATTCTCCCTCTTCTATTTTATAACAGAATACTCCTCTCTTTACCGATTTAAAAGAGAATTCCATATAAATGAAATTACATTTCAAGTAATTTTTTCTCTAAACTTAAAGGAAAACTATATATGCCTCCTATATACCCCAATTTTCCTAAAATATAAGACTGTATTAAACAAACTTTCTTTCTATACATTAAATCAAAAGTTCATCACATATTAATAATATTTCTAGCCTCATTCAAAAATAAAAACCATATCTCTTTACACCGCCCCTTACCAAATTTAACTCCCAATATGTTAATCTATGAATGTAAAATATATCCCTGCATTTTTACTGATTCTTCAAAACCTTTAAATGTAATATTTCTTCCCACTTTCCTAATAAAGATATCTATATTCCATGTAGCTTTTTTATCTATCCCTTTCCATTCACAGTAATAGCCAAATAATCTACCTATGTTAAATATATAAGGAATTTGACATTCTGACAAAAATAAACATTTCCTTCATTAGTACAGCTACCTTACCATTGCATTAATTACTAAAGCAAATAATAAACTAATCAGGAAACAACCTTTTTGAAACCTTGTCTTACACACTTTTCTTGACCAAACCACAACAACTCTTTTCCATAGATTATTATACACTGTCTTGATTAAATTTATAAATGTTATGTAGCCAATACTGCAATAGTATTTCAAACAATTTTTATAATTAATATTATATGCTTTCTCACAAACAATAATATTCGCATTATTTTTTTCAAATAAAATATTTCTCACATCCTTTTTTTAACAATAAGCAACATATCCTTACAAGTTCTTCCTTCGATAGTATATATATATATATTCCTTTGTCGACTAATCTAATATCTTCTGTAAAATCTTCATTATAATTTTATAGCCTACATTATTTAATGTAATGAGTCTCCAATTCCTTAGCAGTTTCTATCATCATTTTAATAAATATCTTAACAGTTCCCTCATATACTTTTTTATTGGTTACTCCATATTCTAACCAATAATTCAAAACCTGTGCATTTTTCCTTCTCATCATTCATTTCCTTATATAATTCATAAATTATCCCATTTGTGCTTGGCATACATATTCTTTAATTCCATTCAAAACTTTATTAAGCACATTTTATTCTATCCTTTTCATAACTTCTTTTACATCATTTTTATTTATTTGCTTAAGATTTCATACATTAATCAGATTTTTTTGTACTATTTCATCATACATCCTACTAAAATATTCCTACACCTGTTGCATTACCTATTTCAAGTTGTATGTTTCTAACCCATTCTTCCCTTCAATTTTTTTATTTTATTTTCATTATCTTCTTTTATTTTTCCCAAAAATAGGGAAAATTATCTGTGCTTTACCCTGTAAAATCTATTTCTAATTATTTATTAGCTTTTCTAGCTTTAACACGTTTTCTTTGTATATGTCCTTCTCTTTCAATATTCTTTCATTTTCTTTCATCAGTTCATTATCAAAATAATTTATAACATATCTCTTTTCTCTTCTTTTTTGTCTCCTTCCAAAACAATTTCCAGTTTTAAGAATTCAAACCTTTTCTTTTCTTTATAAAGCAACTAACATTGCTCTACATTCCTGTAAAACTGAATCAATGTATAAGGGTCCTGCCATAACATTTCTAGATGCTCTCTAAATGACTGAAGGGGAAATTCATAAAGGTGAGCACTTTGTGTAAAGTTTCTGAGAGAATAGACAACATAAGTATTGTGGTAGGGCTGTTCTTGAATAATGAAAGTTTACACATGGTGCACACTTTGTGGTAACCATTATGAATCCTTCCCTGAGTCTTTTCTACTTTACCAGCTAAAAACATCATTAATTTTTGTGCCTTAAAAAAAATTTCCTTGCTCAAGGCAGCCGCAGTGGTGCAGTGGTTAACATTGCCTCCTCACAGCAAGAGGTTTTCCAGTTCAATCCTCGGCTGGGGTGCCTTCTGTGCAGAGTCTGCATGTCCATCATGTGGGTTTCCTCCAGGTGCTCCAGTTTCCTCCCACATCCCAAAGACATGCTGTAGGTGGATTGGACACTCTAAATTGGCCCTGTGTGTGCCTTCTGTGGAAGGTTGGGTGCTGGGCTGGCAACTCGATGCCGTAAAATTTCACTGCCAATCATGAGCAGACAAGATGATCTGCTGTGACGACCCCTAACTGGGAAAAGCTGAAAGAAGAAGAAAAAATTTTTCTTGTTAATTTCAGGTCTATATTACATAGTCGAAATGTAATTTAATCGAACAGCACTTACATTGAAAATACCATTTATCGAATTTTCTCTTGTGGGGGACTGTCCCCACCCCCCCTGCTAATTCTATACACCAACTCAGAGATTGACTACAGTGAGAAAAGGGCAAATTTCCTAATCTTCACTGTACTAGGATCTCATAATAAACAGCTCGATAAACTGAATTTTGATGTAAAGTGCCATTCAATTAAATTACTTTTCGATAATGTAATATGGACCCGTTATTTTTGCCACAATATAAAAATGATCAGGAAAAATATACTTCTCTTGTAATATTTATTTCATCTAATCCTGCAGAAAAAATAATATAATCAATTTATGTTTCCAAATTTCCCATTCTGTATGTAAAATCTCTTTTCTACACAATATGGATTAACTATGTTTTAATAATTGTCTTCCTGCTTTTACATCCTTTCCAGTATTTCCATTTTCTTTTCTTAAATTACAATTTAACCCCCCCATAATAATAATATCCATCTTAGATCACTCAGATTTCTTAAATTCCTGAAACAATTTTTTCTCTTTTATTCTGAGTGTACACATACACACATATCAATTTCCAAATTTTATTTCCATTTCTGATATGACATATTGTACTTCTTGTTGGATTAACTACTATAACATCCAAATTGTAATACTTTTCTTTTTCAACAGCATTGCAAGTTCCAAATATATATCTTTTCCAAAACTCCATTTTATTCCACCCATATCACTTCTATTTGTTTTCTTATATTTTCAATCAGTAATCATACATTCCATTTTTTTGTTTCTGGTACCATTTTGTAATAGTTATTCTACTTTTTTCATTTATTAAGCTATTAACATTCAAAGAAACTACCCTTTTTTAGCCATTTCCTTTCTTTGCAGTTGTTTCCAATAGTTTATTTTCCTCTTCTTTACCCTTTTCCTGATTGTCCCTTTATCCTCATTATAGTTTCCACACTTTTCTTCACCATAAGATCATAGGATCATAGGAGGTTATTAGACTAATGGCCCTGGGGCCCTTAAAAGCCTAGCCAAGAGGTTATCCCCAATAAATAAACCTCAGTCAGCACCTGTTGCCCCTGTCAGTGAGGGACACAGGTGGAAATCCTGGGACAAATTTGTGGTTTCCCATACACTTATCAAGGTTGCACTTGAAGAGGGTCAGGGAGGTACACTTTTTGACGTGTATGGGAAGTCTATTCCAGAGATGGGGCAGCCTCTGGGAGACAAACCTATCTCTCCAGCAAGTTTTGTTGATGTTGCATATTAGATTTAGGCTTTTTCAGCAGGTAATGCACAAGGAGGTAGACTTATGGATATGGAGCATGTCTAGCTGGGCAGGGTCTGAGATTGCCTTGTAGGTGAGACACAGATCACCTCTGAACAATCTGTACAATACCGAATAGAGTGATAGTGATTTGAGCCTGCCCACATAGGACAGGTGTTGGAGGTCATGGATTTTCTTTGTGAGGTATTTCTGTGGCCTTTCCAGTTGGTGCAGATGTCTGGAAAGGTAAATACTAAACGGGGCATTATACTCAATTATTGGCCTAATGAGAGAAGAGTATAGAGAGGTAATAACCCCCTTTTTTTCTGGATGCAATCCCTTTACTTATGGGATGAGCCAAGCAAACGGCTTTTCTGACCACTGCTGCTACATGATGGTCCAATGTGAGATAGTTGTCAACCTGAAAACCCAGGTCTCTGACCACATGTTGTGTGCTTAAGTTGTTGCAATTGATGTGGTAATCAGTAGGGCCCTGTTTTTGCCAAATGGTATGATGATACTTTTTTGCATTTAACTTGAGGCCATGACTTTGGCATCCATCATTTGTTGCTGTGACACCCTCTTGCAGTATGTTAACATTATCTGGGGAATCAATGACAGCACCCAACTTACAGTCATCCGCAAACTTGGTCAGCCACAGGCCTTTTGTCTTTGCCTGGACCTCTGAGAAGTAATGCCAAACAGTAGGGGTCCCAGGACAGACCCCTGGGGAACACCAGTAGTGACAGGTCTGCTATCAGAGGTGGCGGCACCTATTTTGACCTTTTGGGTCCTGTCAGTGAGCCAGTTGGCCATCCACCTGATGAGATATGGATTTATGCCAAGTTGTGTTAGCTTTTCGATGATAACTGAGTGGGAGATTGTGTCAAAGGCCTTAGCAAAGTCAAGGTAAGCTGTATGTACTGACTTTTCCTCATCCAGGGTCTTTTGTGACAGTCTCAAAGAAGTCAACCAGGTTAAACAGGCAAGCTCTACCCCGGACAAATCCAAACTGGGTGGGGTCAAGTGCTTGGAGATTGCCTATGTCCTTGTATATGAGAGCCATAATAATATGTTCCATGGCTTTACAGATCAGACTTGTCAAGCTAATGGGGTGATAGTTTCTAGGGTCAGAAGTGGTACCAGCTTTGTGCAAAGGGATGACAATGGCAGTTCTCCACTCTGATGGAATGAAGACTGTACTTAGGCTGTGGCTGAATAGGGTGCTCAATGGTGAAGCTAGTTATTGCTGGAGATGGTGCAGAATACAGTCTGGGATACTGTCAGGTCCCATGGAAGGTGTGTTCTTTGCCTTGGATAGGGCCTTTGACACGATCTATGGAGATGTAAGGTGCAGGACAAGTATTGTGGATGTCAAAAGGGCCTTTGGGGGGACAGACGGGTGAAGTTTTCACTGAAATTATCTGCTAGCAGGTTGACTACGTCAACAGTATCAGTGTAAGTGATAACATTAAGTACTAATTCTGAACAAACCTGGGCTTTGCCATGGAAGTTCCCTTTGTTTCAGAGGCTAGTTTTGATTCATAATTGGCTTTGGAGGTTTTCACTAGTGATCTAATTTGCTTGTTGAGGCTAAAGAGGGAGTTTTCCAAATTTGGAATTTGTTCCTTTTTTCCCTTGGACAACAGTTTCTTCCTTTTGTTGTAAAGCCTGTTGATAGAGGATGTCCACCAGACATGTTTGTGTTTCCTTGAGGAGCAGGTTTTAGTTCTGTTGAGTATGGCTGAGACCGTGCAGTTGTACATGTGCTTGTATACTGCATTGGCATACTGTTCAGCATAGTTGTCTGCATCCTCTGTGGGAGGGAGTGGTGTGAAACTAATGATACTCTCCCTTAGGAGGTTGTAGTCAGCTTTTGAGAAGTTTTTTAGCCTGATTATGTCTGGGGCGGTTGGGTGGGATAGAAACTTCAAATTAGACAGACTGATGATCTGATCTCACCAGGAAAGGACATACTATGGGAGTGGTGCAGCGGTTGCCTATGTTGGTGAGAACCAAGTCCAGAATGTTATCTCCCCTTGTGGGGGATGAGACAAGCTGGTCTAGTGCATTAGAACTGATGAAGTCAATGACTCACTGGGTGAGTGCCCTAGTGCAGGAAAAGTTCACCCAGTCTATGGTGTGGTAGTTGAAGTCACTAAGGATCAGAGTGTTATGGGGAACCTTGATGGAGTCAAGTAGATCCAGCTAGGAGGCATTGGTGTCCTTAGTAATTGGAGAGGAGTCTATAGCTGGCTATAACTTGGATGGGTGTCTTAACAACTATCAGTTGCACCTGAAGAAGTTCCAGTGCATCATACTGTCAAACCAGTCTGGAGGTCTGCCTGTCCTTAATGAAGATAGAGATTCCACCAGCCTTACTCTTCCCAACCTCATTTTGGGGTCAGAATGTGTGGAATGAGGTATAGCCTGTTAAGGCAGTAGTGCTCTCTGTAGCCTTGAACCAAGTTTTTGTGACTGCACATACATATGTCTGCATCTTCTAGTGTGAGGAGAACCTCCAGTGAGTGCCTTTTCAGGTTAAGGCTCCTAGCATTAAACAACATTACCTCCAATTTGCTTTTTGACAAATCTTTTATGTTGGAAGATTTGTCTTTGGGACATTGCCTACAAATGGCAAAATGGGAGCGGAAAGAGCCTTGGCAAGGATCTAGAATCCCAGGGGTGACAGGTGGTGGCCATCTCTGGCAAAGCATCAAGGCCTGTCAACCATGTCATCCCAGGCAGACAGATACTGGATCCCCTTGGAATGACACTAGAAACTAAGTCAATTACTAAAGTCAATTATTTTTTGTTGGTATTGTGGTATTCTTGGTGAAGGTAGGATGCTGTTTAGGGCTAGGGTCATACCTGCCTGGGACACATACTCTGAGAGTTCAATCATGTGTCTCTTCATATAGTCTAAGGAGATAAGTCTCAAGTCATTCACACCAACATGACAAAGTCATACTTGTACTTGTTGTGGAGAGACTTGTACTTGTTGTGGAGAGACTTAAGTGTGTGTGAGATGTGGCAGATTCTGGCACCAGACAGACAACTGTCCATGGCATTCTCCTTGTCAAGCCTGGTGAGGGGAACATCAGTGTATCTCACAATTGAGTTGCCAATGACTAATATGTTTGGTTCATTGTTATGCCTTGTGGGCTGGGTTGGTTTATAATTTTGCCTTATGGGCTGTGTTTGTGAGACACTGGTGTGTTGTCTACTGTATGTGATGTGTTTGGTGTTGTGTGGAATGCTCGTGGGTGTATTTTGGAGGTGTCTGCTGTTTAGGTAAATTTTTTATGAGGACCTCTGCATAGTTGTGTGTGTGTGTTGTGCTTGGCTATGTTATGTGAGTGGTGTGGTGTTTCTGCTGGCAATCTCCTCTTTGTCAGGAGTATTGACTATGGCACAAGTGAGCATGGATTCCAGGTTACTGATGTAGATGCATTTATCGCAAGTAGGAGAATTATGTGGTAGGGGAAGAGGGCTGGCAGTAAACATAAGGCAGTTGCTACACTGTCTCAATATGACCATGTCGACCAGGCTGGCAGGAGAAACCGAAGGGAATTGTCCAGACATAATGTTCTGAATACTTAGGCAGACTTATAGAGAGAGGGTTTTGATAAGGATTTGTCCACAAGTGTAGACCACAAAAACCTTCTTAAATGTAAAATAACTGTCCTGAAGCCCAAATGCTAAAACCAAAACTAACATGCTAAGAATAACAGATACATTTAATCATGCTACTAACAAGCAGTAATACATTCATCAGAATAAAATCACCTGAATACTTAAGAGCATGTAGCAAAGCAAAAATAAGGTAATAACATAGGAAGAATGCAATTACAGTAAAAGCAGCTGAATAACTTGTAAATTGTTTGTTTTTTTAAGTGGAGAGGGAGGAAACAGACGATAGTTCAAAATTAAGAAACTAAGGGGGTTGGCCTTCCCAAATGCTCTCTCTATACTCAGTAGATGAGCTGATGAGATGGGACTGGAAGGAGTGTCTAAAATCAAAGAAGCAAATGGGGTGTTCCTTTCCAAATGATCTCACTGCACTCAGTTGAGTGATCAAATGAGATGGGACTGGGAGGAGTGTTCAAAATCAAAGAAGCAAGGAGGTAGTCCTTCCAAAATGGTATTACTGTACTCAGTTGAGTAAGCAAACGAGATGGGAATGGGAGGAGTGACCAAAATCTAATTTACAGCAGGGGCAGACAATTCCAAAGCCACCAAGTTGAAGACTACAGCAGCACATGGGTGGGAGAGTGGGAAAAAACAAACACAATGCAGACAGATAGAGGCTAGCAATAAACAGTGAAGCAAATAAATAAATGCAGTATAATTTTGTTAACTATCACTTAAACAGATCACGTTCAAAAATGTATACTTATATCAGCTTGGTATATCCAGATGGTTATAGAATCAAACACAGCCAGGTAATTAGCTCTGCTATATCAGATATGCTGCTGAGCACAATTTCATAGAAATATAAGTTTTCATACCAGAATTACAACAGAGAAAATAGATCCTCAGGCAATCAGATAAACACAGAGGTTTTGACCAGTAGCTAACATCTTGGGTGGGCTGATACCACAGAATGAAAAGTAACCCTCACCATGAAACTAGTTACTAAACTAACCCTGACAAACAAAATGCATACAGACAGAGGTCAGCAAGAAACAATGAAGCAAATAAATAAATGCAGTACAGTTTTGTTAACTATCACTGAAACAGATCAAGTGCAAAACAAGTATACTTATATCAGCTTGCTATATCCAGATAGTTATAGAATCAAACACAGCCAGGTAATTAGATCTGCTATATAAGCTTTGCTACTTATCACAATTTAACAAAAAGGTAGCCCTCTATGCCTTGCACGGCATGCATGATCGGTGCAGGAGTTCTAGCAGGCAATATGTCTGCCGTGCGATCCAGGAACAGCCTGCAGAGCCTTGCATGAGTGCTCCTGCACTAGCCCTGCACAGACTAAGCCACTGTAAGCAAATCACCCCATTTGAGGAAAAATCCATGAAAATGAGGTGATTTTGTGATCCAGGAAGCTTGCAACCGGCCGTGCAGGACTAGTGCAATCTGTAGAAATGTACTCGGTTAGTAACCGAATACATTTCTGCAAACTCCAAAATGTAGCTGGGACAGCTCCAAATAAAGTCCGCATATCAGTTAGTAAGCATGCCAATGGCCAAGTATAAAGCCATTGGCATTGCAAACAGACAAAAAAAAAATTAAAAAATCAACTTTTATTTTTTTTAGCTGATCTCGGCTGTTTAAGAGTAGGGCAGTGGCGTGCAAACGGGATCGGGGGAAATAAACCTAAATTAAGCATTCTAACTAAAATCAGTATTCTGCCATGCAAGTCAATGGCAGGCAGAAGACAACATGGCCAGTAAGTAGTGGTTGCTAAGGGTGGAGGCACAGTGTGAGACATGTAACTATGTATTAGCAGGCAATCCTATGCAAATGAAGGGAATGATAGTGAATCCCAGTTTTCCCCAGCATGCTAGTCAGGTCCCAACAGTGTAAGTGTAGGAATAGTTTGGTGCAAGCCTAGGAGTTAGCTGATATCATAGGGGGGTGTGTCAGGCATACTGTAAGCAGACTGGAGCCCTGTAGCTCGGGTTTGCTCCTAGCTTAGCACAGCTAAGCTGGGGGTGTGTCTGAATCTGCCTAGCACTCTTTATATTGCCTAAGTGGGTGTGCACACCACGCACCAGGTTTTAAAGGAAGAAGACAAAAGTTAAACCAGGAAATAGCAGCACTGTGCACATTTGAGCACTCTGTTTGTGTCGCGTGCCCTTGGGCTTAAACAAGAAGGCAAATGGAAGGGAAAACAGCAGTAGGAAGGTAATCAAGGTGAACTAGCATAGCTGGCAGGTGAAATGTATCAGAATCAGCCAATTACACAGGCAGCAAACTGGCCCAGCCCAAAACACTACTATAAACTATGCAAACACCTTCCCCTCTGGTTTTTCCCACACTCTACACCACAGGTGTATACAATCGGGGAACTTTTAACAAACAAACCTACAAAATGAGAGGGGCTGCAGCAGACAACATAGAACAACATGCGCAAGAGGCTGAAGGTGGTTTGGATGTGAATGCTGCCAATCAACCCACAGTGAGGAGACAGAAAAGAGTGTACAGACCTAGGGTAACCCACTAGGGGCTACATGAGCTGGAGATAGTGGAGCACTATAGAGTGGACAGGGACCTCCTACAGCAAATTGTTGAACTGTGCCGGCCACACCTAACACACCAAACAGACTGAGGGGAACCCATCCCAGCGGATACCAAGGTATGTGTAGGACTAGGAATACTAGCCACAGGTACCTCCCAAACCTCAACTGGGGATATCATGGGGATCTCACAGGCATCAGCATCCAGAGTGTTCCACCAGTTCCTGGATGCCATATCAACACATGCCAGTGAGCACGTATATTTCCTCAACACCCATGAGGTGTTGACCAGCAATATCCATCTCTTCCACCAAAAAGCAGAATACCCTGAGGTAGTGGGTGCTATAGATTGCATGCACATATGCATCAAAGCACCACCCGGTGATCAGGGTAGGGCCTACATCAACAACAAGGGCATCCCCTCCATCACCTGCCAGGTCATCTGTGATGCCCAGGGCATTATAATGAATGTGTGTGCTGAATGCCCTGAAAGCTATCACAATTCCCACATTTGGCATCTGACACAGCTGTACCAGAGATTTGCCAGTGGGGACATCCCCTACGGTCACCTTGTGGGGGATGCTGGTTACACACTGGAGCCGTGGCTGATGACACCCATCAGAAATGCACACACACCTGAACAAGAATGCCATAATGAGGCACACGCACAGACCAGACTTATAATAGATTGTGTGTTTGGGATGCTCAAGTCATGGTTCCGGTGTCTGGACACAAGTGGTGGAGCCTTGCAGTACTCACCAGCTACATGTACCCAAATTGTTATGGTATGTGCCATGCTACATAATATGATCTTGTGGAAACAGCTGCAGCAGGAACAACACGGGGCAGGGCCACACAGCCCCCCACCAATGCCAAGGCCTGCACAGGCACAGAGTGACTCAGAGGAGGAACAACCTGAGCCTGCCCTAGTAGGCAGATGGAGGCATGCCCAGTACACAGAAGCCTTGGCAAAGAGACAATGCATAGCACATACACTGACACAGTAGGGACCCAGGGAATGCCACCTCTCTCTGACTCGCACATACAGTAAAAGGGATGCCAAACATGACACTATCTGTGCTCAACCATGTATAGGGAGTGTACTATGTGCATCCAACATAGGCAGCCCTCCAGCACCATCCAAAATTCTGGCACACCCACAAGGTAAGTCAATCAACCTACCAATGGCCAAATGGAGTAGAATGTGTCAATACCTGTATCTATGGTATGGATGTGAGCATGCAAGGGAATTGGGTGGCTGAATGTTATGGCAGCAAAAAGTAGACACCCATAGTGACACCATGACATATGTAACATATACTGGAGTCACCATAGTAGCCAGTACTACACAGGGTGACAAAACCCACTGCAGGAAATGTGCTTGGTGACGTGTGTCCATATGACTCACACATGCCTGTCAGGGTGGTTCACATGCTCAACAACAGTCTCAGCCAGCAGGACAGGTGTAGACAAACCCAAACAGAGCCTGTGCTATGGCCTTTGAATGATGGCTATGGGTAACCACCGCCAGGCCTACAAAAGCAGACTACAGCAGGTCAGGCAGTGGGATGTTAGTTCTGAAGGGTAGGAAGTCAGACATTAATATGTAGGGCAACCAAAGCTAAGATCTGTAGTACACTGGTATGCCTCTAGTCAGCATGACAGGTAAGAATACAGAACGAAATGGAGTACCTGACATACCAGTACAGTCATAGCAAATGTTTACAAGTGTCATGTGTGCCACCCCATCCTACATAGTAATGTAATAACAGTCAGGTTTGCCTGCCAATTCTATGTAGAAATGTAGAAATAGACAGGTGTGCCCCCATCCTACATAGTAATGTAATAACAGCAGGTGTGCCCCCCCCCAATCCTGTGTAAAGATGTAGAAATTGTCATGTGTGCCCCCCCATCCTACATAGTAATGCAATTACAGTCAGGTGTGCCCCCCAATCCTGTGTAGAAATATAGCAATAGACAGGTGTGCCCCCCATCCTATGTAGTAATGTAATAACAGTCAGGTATGCCCCCCAATCCTGTGTAGAAATGTAGAAATAGTCAGGTGTGCCCCCATCCTATGCAGAAATGTAGTAACAGTCAATGCCAAATGATTGATGGATACCCTGCAGAAACAGCATGCTACCTGTAGGTGTACAACACAAAGGTCAGCACTGCAGTACAAACTACCTGGACTCAATCCACACATTAAATACAGTTGGGCATACTGGGCATGCTCACACACTTGGCCATGTCTGCAAACACCAGTGGACCAGACATCTCTGGCAGTTGCAGATGTTAGTGCAGACACTCCTCATTATGCACCACTTATGCCTTGCACACACAGTGGATAGGAATACAGACATATATGTAAGGACAACACACTATAATAAGACAAAGGCAGACGTACATAGATGTGTGGATGAGGGTGACTGTGACAAGGAGCCATCCAGGCCTGTCCCACCCAACACACAGCCAAAGGGCCCCAACAACATGAGGGTCAGATGTCACTCACTGCAGATACTAGCCACCAGTATCTGTCAGCATTAAAGACTATGTGGTGCACTTGCTAGCTGTGCAACATGACTGTGCAAGGAAGTAGTCATCTAGCAGCTGTATACACGTGCCTGTGAAATATGACCCTGTGTGTACCCGCATGTGGCATGTCAACCTCTAGATGAATGGGTTATGGCCCATGTACACACACTGCCCTCCCCATAGCCCTACTATGGCAAGCCTGCTGAGGTCATCCACTGTGAAATACATCTCTGGGATAGTTGTAGCCCAGTAAACTCTGTGGTGCCTCCCATAACTGCATACAGCTGTAGTGTGATAAACTAGTTAGGTAGGAGTTCCAATCCCAAACATGGCAACTATGTGTTTGTGTATGTATCTGTCTGTGTAGGGAGCAATGTTTTTTAGGGTAGTCACATTCCCTACAATTGAAATGCTCTACTTTGGTAAGGCTGCTGATGTCATTCACCTAGAAATACATCTCTGGGAAGGTTGTAGCCCAGTAATCTCCATAGAACATCCCATAACTGTGTACTGCTATAGTGTGGTAAAATAGGTAGAAGTTTTAATCCCAGACTTGGCAACTGTGTGTGTGTGTGTGTGTGTGTGTGTGTGTGTGTGTGTGTGTGTGTGTGTGTGTGTGTGTGTGTGTGTGTGTGTGTGTGTGTGTGTGTGTGTGTGTGTGTCTTTCTGTGTAGAGAGCAATACTTTTTAGGGTAGTCACACTCCCTACAATTGAAATGCTCTACTTTGGTAAGGCTGCTGATGTCATCTACCTAGGAATACATCTCTGGGACGGTTGTAGCCCAGTATTCTCTGTAGTGCATGCTGTGACTGCATATTGCTGTAATGTGATAAATTAATTAAATAGGAGTTCTACTCCCCGGCTTAGCAAGTGTGTGTCTGTCTGACTCTGTGTAGAGAGCAATGCTTTTTAGGGTAGTCACACTCCATACAATTTGAATACTCTACTTTGGCAAGGCTGCTGAGGTCATCCACCTAGAAATACACTTCTGGGAAGGTAGTAGCCCCGTTATCTCTGTAGCACATCCTATAACTGTGTATTGCTGTAGTATGAAAAAGTAGTTAGGTACGAGTTCTCATCCCACACATGGCAACTGTGTGTGTTTGTGTTTCTGTCTGTCTGTGTAAAGAGCAGTGCTTTTTAGGGTAGTTACACTACATACAATTCAAATGCACTACTTTGGTAAGGCTGCCGATGTCATCCACCTAGAAATACACCTCTGGGAATGATGTAGTCCAGTAATCTCTGTAGCACGTGCCATAACTACGTACTGCTGTAGTGTGATATCGAACTTGGGTAGGGTTCTACCCCCCCATGGCAGTTCTGGATATTATGAGTGTGTTTCAATATCTGTGTAAGGAGCAATACATTTTAGACAAGTCACACTCAGTACATTTTAAATGCCCTACTTTGACAATCCTGCTGATGTCATTCACTGTGAAATACACCTTTGGGGAAGGAGCTCTCCAGTAATCCCCATGGTGCTTCATATAACAGCTTCATGCTGTAGTGTGATATAGACCTCTCTTAGGGGTTTTATACCCACACATGTTGGTTGTGGACATTTTGTGTGTGTTTAAATGTCTGTGTAGGGAGCAATGCATTTTAGCCTAGCCACATTTACTACAATTCGAATGCCCAACTTTGGCAATCCTGCTGATGTCATCCAATATGAAATACACCTTTGGGGAAAGAACTCTCCAGTAATCCCCTGGTGCATCCTATAACAGCTTCATGCTGTAGTTTGATATAGACTTCGGTTAGGGGTTCTATACCCACACATGTCAGTTGTGGAGGTTTTGTGTGTGTTTCAATGTCTGTGCAGGGAGCAATACATTTTAGCCTAACCACACTAACTACAATTCGAATGCCCTACTTTGGCAATCCTGCTGATGTCATCCAATGTGAAATACACCTTTGGGGAAGGAATTCTCCAGTAATCCCCATGGTTCATCCCATAACAGCTTCATGCTGTAGTTTGATATAACCCCCTGTTACGGGTTCAATACCCACACATGTCGGTTATAGATGTTTTGTGTGTGTTTGAATGCCTGTGTAGGGAGCAGTGCATTTTAGCCTAGCCATACTCACTACAATTCAAATGCCCTACTTTGGCAATTCTGCTGATGTCATCCAGTGTGAAATACACCTTTGGGGAAGGAGTTCTCCAGTAATCCCCGTGGTGCATCCTATAACAGCTTCATGCTGTAGTGTGATATAGACCTCTGTTAGGGGTTCTATACCCACACATGTCGATTGGGGATGTTTTATGTGTGTTTCAATGTCTGTGTAGGAAGCAATGCATTTTAGCCTAGCCACACTCATTACAATTCCAATGTCCTACTTTGGCAATCCTGCTGATTTCATCCAATGTGATATACACCTTTGGGGAAAGAGTACTCCAGTAATCTCTGTGGTGCATACTATTACTGAGTACTGCTGTTGTGAAATAAACTAGTTAGGTAGGAAGTCTAATCCCAGACATGACAGGTGTGTGTGTGTGTGTGTGTGTGTGTGTGTGTGTGTGTGTGTGTGTGTGTGTGTGTGTGTGTGTGTGTGTGTGTAATGCATATCCTGTATAGAGGTGGTTGTGAGTGTGTAACAACTGGGCCTAATGTGGAGTGAGTTTTGCAAATTTCTTTTATGGTGATCCTAGTATTTATCACAATGTCCACCATACAGGGATAACAGGTGTGAAATAGTCGAGAGGCTGGGGTGAAATCCATGCCCAAACATGTGACATCAAGGTCAGGCAAACAAAGTTAGCAACCCTAGTATTAGCCAGAAAACACTCTCAACCCATGTCTCATACACAAACACACTTGCCTGGGCAACAGCCGCTATGTTGGTAGTACACTGCATATTGCTCACTGATAGTAACTATGGAGTGATTGCAGTGGCCTACAGAGGGCATGTCACACTGTACATCTGTCTCTAATAGGCACGTACATGCAGGCAGTGTACCTTCCCCATGTTCCCCACTGGACACCTGCAACACCTGTGGTGCCATCAAATGTGACCCACAAAGGACATACCATGCCTGAAAATATGCTCCATATGGACAGATGCCACTGATATTAAGGAATGCCATTAGCATTCTATCAATGTAGGTGCAGGGTAAACCTGCTGTCCATTACCAGTTCCCACCACATGAGGCCAGGACTGGCACATCTGATGATAATCTGTGTACACAGTATGGGCTAGACACCCCAGGTACAGTTCCACATGTCACTGTACATGCAAGTGGGAGGTGTGCACATCACAGACACTGTCCATGTCATGGACTAAGGAACACATACATGGCAAGCAATGCACAGCACTGGCCACACACAATAGTCACCCAGGTGACTGGATGGTGAATACAATACCCACCTGTGTGGGCAGATCCAGAAACTACAGCCCTGAGCCACAATGCAGACTATTGTCAGGTGGCCTGATGCCAAGGTATACCCATCACCTAGCCTTGTATAGCCATCTGGCACAGTTGACCACTACACACCCGTGAATCAATGTACCCATGCATATCAGTACTGGCACTGTGTGTGTGTATGTGTGTGTGTGTGTGTGTGTGTGTGTGTGTGTGTGTGTGTGTGTGTGTGTGTGTGTGTGTGTGTGTATGTTGTATGATGCGTATGTTCACATTCACACTCACTACAACCCTCATTGGCATACTGAAGCATGCTGTATGATGTCAGACACCTCCCCATACCCTTTGCCCATATAACCTCTGTATGACCCCTGTGGTGCATGTAATACCTGCACAGTAATGTGTTGTGGCAATCTCACTAGTGATGAGTTGTATTCCTGGCCCTGCCAAGTGTGTCAATGTGTGTGCGTCCCTGTGAGAATGCAGCTGTGTTGATGCTGGCACCTGTTCATGCAGACAGGCATGTGTACTACACCTACCATATAGCTACCATATCCTTGTTGCAGATGTCACTCACCATCACATATACATTCTGAGGGCTCCCTAACATGTAACCTATGTGGCGCATCCAATAACTGCATGGAAATGTGATAGCACTACATAGTCGTCAGGGGTTTGATACCCTGTGCTGGTAGGTGTGTGAAACAAACATGCTTAAGTTTTACTCTCCCACCCCTCCCTGACTTGCCTTAGCCTCTGCCTGACTCTCCTACTCCCTCTCTGGTGGATGTGGAGACCTACACCTGCTTTGCTTGGCAGCAGCACGTGTATTTTAAGTGACGCTCATGATCAGCTGATGGCCGCTGCACAAATTGCAGCCCTCCCCTAACTGATTGCATGTGGAACAGCTGTGGTAGCATTCTCATATCCAATTGCATGGAAACACACTCCAATATCTAGGAACATCATGTTGGTGTTTGGCCTTTTCATTCACTGTGAGCAGGAACCTAATCTGCTGTTTGGCAAACAGCATCTCAGATGGATTGGGGATTTACCTCTAACAAAATACACTGTGAAAACAGGGCAATACACAGGAGGGGGATGTGCCTGACCTGACTAGAGACTATAACTGCTGCTATACTGCATTTGGAGTATGGGTTTAACAGGGTGTGTGTGGATATGGCTGTCCTACATGTTTTAATACCTGCCATGTCAGTTCTATGTTTATGAGGAATCCCCATCTGTAGGGTCATCTGCAGACTGGGCAGTGTGTGGTGCTTTTGGTTTTATGTGTTACCCACAGAGCATCTATCTGTGAACTGCAGAAGTTAGTGTGAGGATTTGCAGTCTGTAGATGGTGAAAGCTGTGACAGTTACTGACTTCATATCCCTCATGGGACATATGTTGCAACAAACCTTGTTACAACAGTAAATCTATGAGGTTAAATCAGCAACATGTCAATATTGACCTTATGTATGTGCCTCCAGCCACAACTCTGTCAACCTTTGTACATATGTCATGCATTAAGAGGTGCATATATGCTGTACACCATAATTAGTATTATCATATCTGATAACAAACCAGTGAGATATCAGACTGCTACACATGTTATGTACAGTAGGGGTTATATTTGATGACATAACCTGGACATTCTGTGGTTGTTTGTACAGTACTGAGGTCTGTGTACTTATGGTGAATGTCAATAGTGTGTGTATTGTTAATATTTACTTTGGCCTGTGTACAGACTGTGGTAGAAGTAATTGTTCTTGGTCCCATCCTATCTGATGTTACATGCTGCTCCACTGTATGTTACCATACTGGCTTACATGTTGTAGGGCCACACACACATACACACACACACACACACACACACACACACACACACACACACACACACACACACACATGTCCCATACCACAGACAGGCATCAGACCACACCGTGTAGCAGCCCAGTATATGTAGGGTTAGTATGTGAGTGGCACATATGAGGATGGTGTTGACTATCTAGTCCATATACTGTGATATTATGCTAGCTTACCATATGTGGCTGTGGCTTTGTTCACATTGGTTGTGGTTATGCACTTTCACACCGGTGTATCTTACCCTGTGCTGTGACATGTCTGTAAAGCCTGCTATATATGCAGGTACATGTGCATTCCCTCATAGGAGATGTAGGCCAGTGTTGAGCCAGTCTGCCTGTAGCCTGCACAGTGCTTTGTTACATGCCTATCAGCTTAGTGTACTTACCCAGTGAGATGTCATGTCCAGATACTTGCCAGATGTACTGCTGCCGGGCCTCCCTTAACAGTCATGTATGTCAGACAGAGCAGTGGGATGCTGTACAGACGTGTGTCAATATATAATGGGTAGTATGTGGCCATGGCAACTCTGTACCAGCAGTTATTATGCATCAGGACAGATGGGTGTGTGAATGCATAACCTATGGGGGCAAATGTATAGCAGTCATTATGTGTTATACCCATCTACATGGCTGTTAACATCTATATTGTCAGGCTTGGTCCACATGTTTTGCACTATGGGATTCTGTGTATACCTCTGGACAGTACAGAGTGTATCAGAATGTCCACATATATTGTCCACTATCTCTGCTGTAGTGCACAGAAGCATTACATGCTAGCAGCGGTACTTTACTATGATGTCCTTAGGATGTCTGTCAGTAGCAAATGGCGCACATGTGAAAAGCAGATGTGACCTCCCACACGCACACCATGACTGCGAAGACAATCCATATTACACTAGCAATAATCTACTAATATACCTGCTATACATACCTGACATCCCCTTGCACTATGAAGTTGGGACTTTAGGGGCTGAGGTAGGGCTACACTCCATGTTCAGGACATATGGTGAAAATATATGTACACATAATTATCCAGATATCTATATAGATAATTACACATATACATATCGACAGATATAGATGGGTATGTATATGTACATATATATACAGATACACACCCAGATATATACATATACAGAGCAATATATGTCTACACATATACAGATAGTGATACATATGCACATATAAGTATGGATATCTACATATATATTGACAGTAGTAGGTATAGCAGCATAGATATGTAAGCACATATAGTTATAGATATCTACATATATACCAACAGAACGAGGCATATCTGTACACATAGGATGTGCATACATATATAGCTATATACACATATATCTATATATACATATACATATATCTATATATGCACATATGTATGTATATATATATATATATATATATATATATATATATATATATATATATATATATATATATATACATATGTACATACAAAGAGATGTACACAAGGCCATATATATGTAGCACTATACAGATGTGTATACAGACATATGTATGAGTATACATGTGTATGTACATGTAGACATATATAGACCTATTATATTTATACAACCTTATTTCAGTCATGAGTAAGCATCACGGTTGTGTATACCCTCCACACGTATCTCATCATATGTATCTCCTATGTGCACATTATGATAAAGCAACATATGTGATGCAACAGTCATATTAATAACAAGGACTACACAATTTAGGAACTACAGGCAAATGTTCAATACTACTCAATATGTGTATTGACAGCTATATTGGTAAAACAACAGCAGTCTGTAAAACAACAGCAGTCTTCACAGTGGTCATGGTGTAGTGGTTAAGTGCTGTGACGTCAGTGTAAATGGTCCTGGGTTCAAGGCCTGCAAGGGCTGTTTATTTTGTTGCTGGACAGGACAAGGGCTGTCTGATACAGAGTGGTTAAGGCAGTTTTGAGCAGCTTTAAGCAGGTTTGTGTGGGTTTGCATGAAGCTAAGCAGTGCTAAGCTATGGGTAAACGTACGGGCACTTACATAGTGTAGGCAGAGCTTACCAGTGTGCAAATCAGCTTAGCTGTTATATTGCAGCAATGTTGATACTTGCTAAGCATAGCTTAGCTCTGGTAACCAGGACACACAACCCAGTCTGATAACCTGTAATAAGTGTATGTAATGCCATGTACAATACATGCACCTATGTACTGTCATTACAGTAGCAAGGGGTGTGAGTGTCATGTGTGGGACATAGACATATATGAGGCCTATACAGCATTGTTACCATGTGAATATGTTACATATAGGTGTAGTAGCCCAGGGTACATGCTGTCACACTGGCATGTAGTGCATCATGTCAGTACTACTGCTGACATTGCTAACCCAGGCAAGAGCAGAGTGCTTAATGTAGTACTGACAACAGGCACATCTGCGAGCATGGCTGGACACCGAGGCCTCCTTGTTGCATCCCTGGTGTGTGATCTGTATCACAGTACATACCCCTTACTGGTCTGTCAACGCACTCATACTACTACATAGCTACCTGCCAAGCTGATGACTGTCACTCCCTGTACAGATGTGCAGATGGCTGGTATCCAGCTGGGATATGTACAGGCAACCTATGCTTGATTGATGCCCTACTACACGTGTGGCATATGCATGATATGCATATCCCTGTAGTATCAATGTTGGAGTATACTATGTGTTGTATCGCAGTTGCAGCCAATGTGTGATGGTGGGTATGGCAGAGTGTCATCATGGGTTTCAGGGAGTACAATATCCAGTGGGGGATGTGGGTGCTGTGTACACTGTTATTACACCAAGGTACACCAGGTATATGTCCCATGAACCACATTATGGTTACCACTGTTCATAGGTTCATAGGTAGGTACTAGGCTATTGGCCCTAGGGCCTATATAAGCCTAGCCAAAGGTACCCTGGCCTTTGCCACCCAAGAAAATTATTTTCCTGTGCCACTGTCGAGCAGAGCCACAGAAGTGATCCCCGGGGTGAATTTCCTATCTCCCATCCAATCAGCAAGATTTTTCTTGAACAGTGCTAATGAGGAGCTTTGTTTGATATCGATAGGTAGTTTGTTCCAGAGTGTGGGAAGTCTCTGGGACAGGAATCTATCCCTCCAGCATGTTCTGTTTATTGTGGTGATGAGGTTTAGGTCCCTAGAGCGTGTAGCTCGTAGGGATTGGGATTTCTTTAAGTGCAGCATGTCTAAAAGCTCTGGGTTTGACATAGCTTTGTGTGTTAGGCAGAGATCGTCTCTGAGTAGGCGATATGCAATGGAGTAAAGCTGCAGTTTTTTGAGACGCTCTGTATAGGGCATCTCTTTGAGGCAGGTAATCCTCTTTGTGAGGTATTTCTGTGGCCTTTCCAGTTGTTGTAGATGTCTTGTGATGTACATACCAAAAGGGGCATTGTACTCTATAATGGGTCTAATGAGTGACAAGTAGAGGGGAACAGTGACCTCTTTTTTCCTGGACGAGAAACCTTTTGTGATGAGGTGTGCCACATAGAAGGATTTCCTGACTACTGTGGCGATGTGATTATCAAAGGAGAGACTACTGTCCACCTGTGTCCCAAGGTCTCTTATCACACTTTCGGTGTTAAGTAGACTACCACCTATGTGGTAGTTCATGGGTACTGAGTTTTTACCAAAAGGAATGAAAATGCACTTTTTGGCATTGAGCTTGAGGCCATGGCTTTGACACCAGGCATCTGTCTCAGCAAGGCCCTTTTGTAGGATGTCCACATCTTTTGGAGTTTTGATTATGGCTCCTAGTTTACAGTCATCTGTGAACTTCATTAGCCAAAGACCTTCTGTGTTGGCCTGTACTTCAGAGAAGTAGATACCAAACAGGAGAGGACCCAGGACTGAACCCTGTGGTACTCCTTTTGTCTCTGGTCTGAAGCTGGATTTGGAGTCTGCTACTTTCACAGTGTGGGTTCTGTCAGTGAGCCAGTTGGCAATCCATCTTGTGACATAGGGATTTATACCTAGTTTAGTGAGTTTATCTATAATTCCAGAGTGGGGGATGGTGTCAAAAGCCTTGGCGAGATCTAGATAGGCTGTTTGAACCACCTTACCCTCATCTACGGCTTTAGTGACTGCTTCAAAGAAGTCTATCAGGTTTAGGAGACATGATCTGCCTTTTACAAACCCGAACTGGGTGGGGTCCTGAGTTTGGAGATTACCAATGTCATTGTTTATAAATTCCATGATGATACGCTCCATAGCCTTGCAGACCAGGCTCATTAGGCTAATGGGGCGGTAGTTTCTGGGGTCTTTGGTGGCTCCCCCTTTGTGGAGTGGGATAACTGTCGCTGTGCACCATTCAGTGGGCACATAGCCTGAGGTGACGCTATGATTGAACATGGTACTTAGGTGGGGTGCCAGTTTGTTCTGTA
The DNA here is from genome assembly GCF_019279795.1 of Protopterus annectens. Lineage (NCBI taxonomy): Eukaryota > Metazoa > Chordata > Ceratodontiformes > Protopteridae > Protopterus > Protopterus annectens. The sequence goes on from NC_056731.1 coordinate 296,623,907, forward strand.
GTTCATGTAGAACACAGCTTGGGATGTCGGCAGGTCCCATGGATGCTGTGTTCTTGGCTTTGGATAGTGTGTTTTTTACCTGTGCAGCCGTGATTACAGGAACTTTGCATTCCTCTGGTATAGAGATGGGCCCTTTAGGGGATGACAGGGGGGTAAAGTTAGCACTGAACCTATTTGCCAGGATGTTGGCAATATCCATTGGTTCTGTATATTTAGTGCCATTGTGCTGTAACTCAGAGCAGATCTGAGTGTTGCCATTGAGATTCTTGACATAGCTATAAAATGCTTTGTGGTTGTCTTTAGAGTCAGTGGCGATTTTGTTTTCATAACTAGCTTTGGAGGATTTTATGAGGGATCTCAGCTTCTTACTGACGCTGACCAGAGAGTTTCTCCAATCATGGGATTTTACTCTTTTTTACAACAGTTTCTTTCTTCAGTTGTAGAGTTTGTTTATGGCAGGGGACCACCAGATTGGCTTCTTTTTTTTGGAGGAGAGCATCTTGGTTCTGTTAGGGATTGCACGATCCATGCACTCATGTAAGTGCTTATAAAGTGCATTTGTGTAGGATTCAGCAGTCATACCTCTATTGTCCATCAGCATGGGTGTCGTGAAGTTTGCCACTTCTGTCTTAAGAAGCGTGAAGTCAGCTTTGGAGAAATTTTTTACTGTGGTTTCCCTAATGGGGGGTGGGGAGGGTTGTGGATGTCTAGGGTGATTAGCTTATTGTCGGATCTGACCAACGAGGAATTGACCTCTGGTGTGGAGCACTGGTTGCCCATGTTGGTAATAACCAGGTCTAGGATATTGCTGCCCCTGGTGGGGGTGTGCATAAGTTGATCCATGGCATTGGAATTTATGAATTCCAGAAAACGTTGAGCACAAGAGTTGGTACATAAGTAGTTTTCCCAGTTAATGGTAGGGTAGTTGAAATCGCCCATTATTAGGGTGTTAGGTTGTACCCTAATATTTTCCAGTGTATTAAGAAATGAGGAGTGGGAATCCTGGGGCATGGTGGGGGATCTGTAACAAGCTACAATTTGGATTGCGGTCTTGCCCAGAGTTAGTTGCACTTGGATAATCTCGGATGCATTATGCTGAGCAACTAGCCTGGAGGTGTGGATATCCTTAATGAATATGGACACACCTCTGCCTTTAGTGTTTCGGTTCAGGTTAGGTAGCCGAAAGGTGTGGTATGAATTATAGCCTGGTAATGCAGGGGTACTCTCTGGAGCCTTGAACCAGGTCTCTGTCACTGCACAGATGTCGATGTTCTCCATTTTAAGGAGTGCCTCGAGAGAGTGCATTTTGAGGTTTAACTTCTAGCATTGAGTAGCAATACCCTCAGATTCTTCTTGCCTGTACCTGTTAGGGTGGTGAATTTGTCATTTGAACCTTGCCTAAAAAAGGCACTATAGGGGTGGCTAGAGCTTTAGCCAGTATCCGGAATCCCAGGGGTGACAGGTGCAGGCCATCTCTGGCAAAGCATCGTGGCTTGTCGATCATGTCATCCCAGGCAGACAGATACTGGATCCCCTTAGAATGACACCAGAAGCTTAGCCAATTGTTGAAGTCAATCATTTTGTCCTTGCACTGTGGTATCATTCTGGGTGATGGCAGGATGCTACTCAGGGCTAGGGTCATACCTGCCTGGGCTACAAGATTGGACAGCTCCTCCATGTCCCTTTTCATGTAGTCCAAGGAGGTACGTCTCAGGTCATTCACACCAACATGGACAAAGACAGAGTCATATTTGTACTTGTTGTGGAGTGACCTGAGTGCATTCGTTATGTGGCAGATCCTGGCACCCGACAGGCAGCTGACAGTAACTTTCTCCTTGTTTAGCCTGGTGAGTGGAACATCAGTGTGCCTGACTATAGAGTCACCTATGACTAGAGTATTGGGTACGTTGTCATACCTTATGGGCTGTGGTTGAGTGGCACACTGAGTTTGTGGGCTATGTGTCATTTGGGTTGTGTTGGGGGGGTGGAGGTTGCTTGTGTTTCTGCTGTGGAGGTCCCTGTTGCTTGGGCAGGATTTTACTGAGAGCCTCCGTGAATGTAGGTGTGTGTTTTTTGTTTCTATGTGTGTGTTTTGGTGGTGTAGGATTTGAGGGACTATGTGCTGAGTGTGGTGTGGTGCAAGTGTTTACCTTCTCCTCTTGACTGTCTAGTCCAGTTTTGGGTGAAGAGAGCTTTGCTTCCAGTTTGGCTATATAAGTGCATCTCTCACAGGTTGTAGTGTTGGGTGGTGGGAGGAGAGGGTTGTCTGTGTACATGAGGCAATTACTGCATTGCCCCAAGATGCCCAGATTCATCAGGTAGACAGGAGAAAACACCGGGGGCTGACCCTTAGACATGCCTGGATAGGTGCTTATTTGTTAAGTACTAGAAACTGTTTTCCTCTAGACAGTAAGGAAGGTTGAGTGCTGTAGTAATTTGTAGCTTATTTAGTGCTTACAATAAGTTCTGAACAAGTGCTGAAACAAAAAACTGGCTAGTTCTAAGAAACAAAATTAAGCTAGAAGGCTTCCCTCCAACACAGAAAGGCTTGGGCCCTAGAAGCCTACAAATAGTCCTGGACACAGCAAATCTATATCCAGGCTAGACTATCCACAGGAAAGGCAGGAAACAAAGTTTTTTTTTTTTTTTTTTTTTTTTTTTAGTGGAAAGAGAGAAAGGAGTAGCAGAAACTATGCTGATTGGCCTTCTCAAATGTTCTCCCTGTACTGGGGAGAATGAGGTAATGACACTAGACTGGGAGGAGGGTCCCAGATCAAATTTACACTAGGGGCGGGCAACTGCAAAACCACCAACTATAAAAACACTATACCAACAGGGAGGGAGGATTTCTCACAGCTGTGAGCCTTTAAATGAAAGTTTTAAACAGCTAAAGGAGCCTCTAGAAAAAAGAGTTTAACTGCAACAAGTTATCAGAAACAAACTACCCAACAGATGCTTAATGAAAGTGGACAATTTCCAGTTAATACCTCACACACAGTGAAACTAGCTAGAAAAATACACAGTACACAAAGTGCTATAAATAACAAAGAAATAAAGAACAAAATAACAAAAAACAGGATACTTAATGTTATATATTATAGCTCCGAGTTTGCTCAGTGTCCTTCCTTCGATTAGCTCAGTGTGAAATGGCAGAATACTCACAACTGAACTTCTTAGGTAACAGAAAGTTAAAACCTGAGACAGCTTTTAAGAAAGAAATCTCAAAAGAACCAATGAGGTAGGTGCTTAGTCTAAGCTGTAGTCCAGGTGACCTCAGTCAGCCAATGACCTCAAACAATTGTCTCTCACTGAAATGCCTGATGGCTTTGGCTAAACCAAGATGTCCCTGAATATGTGCTCAGACACACAGCCTCCACAAACACTAGGCCCAAATACAAGCCTGAATATGGAAATGCTACAAATATCCCCACTACTTAGAAACAAACTGCAGAAATGTTTCTCACAGCTGAAAAGCAGCAGTGAGCCTTTAAATGAAAGTTTTAAACAGCTAAAGGAGCCTCTATTAAAAAGAGTTTAACTGCAACAAGTTATCAGAAACAAACAACCCAACAGATGCTTAATAAAAGGGGACAATGTCCAGTTCCTGTCACCATCAATCATACAGGTAACTGTTACCACAGTCCAAGCCAGTTGTGCATGTGATGTATACAGCCTACATGTAACACATTGGAGACATGGTCATGTTAGTTAGCAGTGATAGGCCCTGGTATCGCAGATGTGTGCCTGGCTATGTGTCTGTAAATGTGTATATGACGGTATGCCACACTATGTATCATCCAAATACACACACTACATCCCCTATTAGCATACTGTACATGTCAGAGGATGTTCTGCATGGACCGTGTAACCAGGGACACACTTCACCCTAAACACTGTGTGGTGTGTATCACGACATAGCTAGGTCTAGTCCCAGTGTTGCCAAATAACAGTGTGCACGTATGTGGATGGGTCTACATCAGGTTGCAGGGTATACATGCCTCAGTGGGCCACCTGTCCATGTGGCACAGGCAATAACTGGTTTAGTAACCTGTGAAATGTGTTTGACTGTACCCCAGATATGTCACAGCCATGGTGTCAGCACAGTGACATACCCCATTGTGGAAAATGACTGCAGACCACCTGTCCATGTGGCACAGGCAATAACTGGTTTAGTAACCTGTGAAATGTGTTCGACTGTACCCCAAATATGTCACAGCCATGGTGTCGGCACAGTGACATACCCCATTGTGGAAAATGACTGCAGACCATCCTCGTGCTGACACATGTACACCTACAACACAAATGGATAACATTATAGGGACTGCTAACAGCTATAATGCATCATTGCTGGATGGTTACACTACCTGCCAAATATGCCTCACACTCTACTCCCTACAATATGTTACACTGCAGTACTGTGGTACATTGTTGTACAGTCACTGTGTGCATCAGAACCATATCAGCTTGTCCTTGCATAGATGGTATAGATGACAGGGATGTGGCACAGTTATCATCATATGCACAGGGCATCCTAGTGCTTACACATGTACACCTACAACAAAAATGGATAACATTATAGAGACCACAACCAACCAGTGTTACTAACAGCTATAAGGCATCATTGCTGGATGGCTATACTACCTGCCAAATATGCCTCATGCTCTACTCCCTACAACATGTTACATTGCAATACTGTGGTGCACTGTTGTACAGTCACCATGTTCATCAGAACCATATCAGCCTGTCCCTGCATCGATGGTATGGATGACAGGGATGGGGCACAGGTATCATCATATGCACAAGGTGTGATGTTGGTTTGCCAGAGGCCAAGGGTGAGCCATATATTTGACACCATGTGTGTGGGTGAGGGGTGTACTGTGGGGAGCTGGGCAAGGTGATGTGGTGTGTGCAGGTATGGGGTTGCCCTAGGTGTGTTTGCATAGTGCGTGGGTATGCATGCACACAGTCCTGCCATGTGGCTGCCCTACACAGGTGTTTATGGACAGCTGCAAACCATACCTGGCAGGGTGTGATGTTCACTGCCTCTGGCCATGGACATATAGACTGTGCCTGCCAGGGGTTCTGCAGGCATGTCCAGGTATAGGCCTCGAAGTGCTACTCTCACCTGCTGGTGACATTTGTCCGCTGGTAATAGGTCCATCCTGGGACTGGCCAGGACCACACCTGCTCTGGTGTGGTGTGGGCAGCACTTCCCCTGCACTGCCAGGGCTGCTACTGCCACTATGGGAGCCCCCTGGTGTCCTGGCATGTCTACGTTGACTCCCAGCTGTTGGCATTGCTGGCTTATGTCCACATAGCCGTTGCCTTACTCCCACCACATGCCCAAGTACGGGCAGACCACGGTCGATGAGGGCCATCATCTCACCAGACCATCTATCCATGAACTCAGTTAATCCACTGATGGTACCAGCCAGTTAACGGGCATTGTCATTTGAAGATGTCAGAGCAGCCCTCTGCAGTCTTAGGCCTTGTGTGTGGTAACGTTCTATATGTGCCTGCACCACCATGACAGCCTGAAACATGCTTCTGCTGGTACCAGCTATGTTGCCTCTGCCGGGGCATGATGTCCAGTGACCCTACCATGAGCACCCTGGGACATCTGCCTATGCCTGCTGCGACCGGACACAGTAGGCATTGTTACCATACTTTCCTGCTCACTGCCACCGAATGCCAGCTGTCCCTCCACTATGGCCACTGGTGATGGGATGCGTATAGGCACTGAAACTGTGTGCGGGAGTGGGGTGGCTAAAAGAGGGATATCAAATGTTGGCACAGTTTTGGCCCCTGACAACTCCACCTGTGCCTCAACATTATTATCATCATCTTCGGTGTCTGTATGAATGCCAACATCAGATTGCATGCAGGAGGGTCCCCTGACCCACCTCATCACTTGTGGGAGAAAACAATAAGCGCACTTTAAAACCTGTGCAGCATTGCCTAACAGTACACACTCTCACACACACACACACACACACACACACACACACACACACACACACACACACACACACACACACACACACACCTCCGTAATACCTACCTGTCCATGGCTTTACAGACAGTCCCACTTATATGTCCATGTGTTACCCCATCTTGCATCATACTTGTTAACATACACACATTGATACCACTCATTAACATCACAGTCATCTAAATGCCCACACAAGCAGCCACAACACAAGGCCTGTTGCTACTTTACCTGCCTGACCTGTGTGTAGTGGATTTATATGGCCTCACTGCTGTCATTTGGTATGCACCCTCTGTATGCCCGGAAATGATGTGCATGGCCTCTATATGTGGGTTGCTATGCTGTATCCATAATATCTCGCACTGGTGTGTCATGTGTATGTAATGCTCAGTACATGCCAGATATGCTGCTCCTTCAGCCTATCATGTGACGACTGTAATATTTCGATACACTCCCTGGTGTTGACTTGTACTTCTGCAATGCATCTGTAGAGCTGCATACATGGGTTGTAGGTGACCTCTCTGCTGACTGCGATATTAAGTGTGTACCTGGTGTCTACCTTCCCTTTGGATGCCTGTTCCATGATACAGACCATATTATACTATTTGCTGTCCTGTGATTGCACACATAACAGGTATTCCTGCTGTGTAATGTGGCATTCCAAGTCCATGTACTGCATGGTCCCAAAGGGAGGTACAGCTGTATGAACAACCCACAATCACACATGTGCATGCAAGGCCGCACACACAAACACACACATACACACACACATCCTACATGCATGTACCTCCCTCCACTTCACCTGAGTGACCCTGCAGGCAAACTAACTAACCACCAGAATGCACACACACACACACACACACACACACACACACACACACACACACACACACACACACACACACACACACACACATACAGGTGAGGTTGCACAATGATAGTACACAGTCCTCCTATTACCCATCTGCCAACATGCAGAACATATGATACAGAACAGAATGCAGTTCAGCTATAGTCAATCCATGCTAGCAACAGTATACATGTGCGTGATGCTTGTGCTCTGTCACTAGGTAATGCCCCTGCCCCTGGATACCACTGCACTCATGTACACAGTATTGCTGTGCACCTGTTCTGCACCCTGCCATGTACTGTGCACAACTCACAGGTGTACAACCCATTGCGGAATGTGTAGTACTGTTTCAGTTATGCCAGCTTTACTTCTCACAGCCCCTATGTTTTTCAGCAACACATACCTGGGATGATATGTGGACAGTTGTCATTGGAGAATGCCTGATGCCTGTTTTACAGCTGTCAATATCAACAGACAATGTATGACCACTGCAATATTCTTACACTGACAACCATCAGCGCATACCGTGGCTATGGGGGGTGTACACACATTTATTGATTTTACACACACATTCTTGATCTGCTATGGGACCACATCACTGCATATCTTATCAGTACACAAGCCCGATATGTGACATATGTTCTGTACTTTCACATGCAGTGTCTACAGAATGTGTTAGGTGTGCAGCTGCTGACCAAAATGCATACATACCATGTGGGCATATGTATGCGCACCCTTATCCTGACAGTTTATTGCACCTCTTGTTGTGTGTACTACAGCAGTCACTGCTCCTGTCAGGAGTATACCAGCGTGGGCCATTTGCATTTGTCAGTGTATGTTCAGTCTGCCCTACACATGTCCCCCTATTCTGCATGATTGCAAGGTCTACTCATGTGCCCATCCCATGGTGTTCACACACTGCCATCACTATTGCTGTGTGGGTAGGGTTATGGCTGCTACTGGTCCTGAACCTGACTATGTGCAGATATTGCCATTCCTACCATCCTTAGGATCCCTGCTGCAGTGCACTGGTGTGTCATGCTGAGACTCCCCCCCCTCCTTTAGCTTTTATGCAGATGTATGACAAGTAAGCCCTACACATGTGTGTCACTTTGCAGTGTCCCATACACTGAACACCACATGTTGCAGCCTAGACCCAGCTGATAATGTGGACTACTGTAATGCCTTATGCCATAGTATATATCTGCAGCAGTTGCCATTATCCTACAGGTATATACACTGGTGTTGCACTGTATATGGGTGTTGTTCCGAACATGTCACTACTGTAGGCCATGTCTACCACCAGTATGTTACTCCCTATGGACACATTCCGTAATGACAGGATGTTAGTTATCATGCAGGTGTCTGACATACCTTTCCAATACTCCATCATGGTCACCCCTGTGAGACCGTGCATTTCACAGCAACAAAACATACACATGTACAGCATGCATTCAGGGTAGATGTGTTAGATGTGTCCATGGAATATACCATCACCATTACATGCCCGGTGTGTTGGCAAGCATCTACATAAAACATATTCACCAGCTACAGGCTGCTGCCTTATTGGTATCCCGGAGGGACCTACATAAGAGGGTGAGAGATGCAATGTCAGTGGCCAAACCTGTGGCAGTGCTACAGGGTGGGTGCAGTATTACCATACATCAACGGTACATTCTCATGATACTACCACATCTGGACATCTGTTTATCACTACAATGCAGCAACACAATATATCTATGACATGTCAGATATGCATGATCTACCTGTACTAATGCGGATGTTTACACAACAGTGATCTAGTGATGTGCCCTGTGTCCTTACCTGTATGCTCCTCAGCTGGTGTGTGGGTGACACCCACCTCCACGAAAGAGTCCAGTGGTTGTTGGCTGTCCGGATGGGCAGGTGCCACGAGGCTGGCCAGGAACTACTCCACACGTGTCGGGTGGGATGGATGGCATGGCCCCCCCCTGTGGTGAGGTGATCTCCCCAGACTGCAGCAGCACGCCGATGGGCATTGAGAAGCAGGTCAGTACAATGATGCCGGACCTGCTCATATCTGCGGTTGTGCAGTCCGACATCATTGACCCTGTGGATTAGGTCATTCCACAGGGCGGTCCACATCATCTATCCCATTATGATGGACCAGGTACTATATTCTATTACATGTATATATACTTCACATACCTGTTGTGGGAATGATGTCTTGTTCAATGACAACTGGCTAAATGCCTTTGACATAGGCTTTAATTTTGCAGATCTCTCTCTCTCTCTCTCTTTTGAATACATTGCAGCCTGGTGATGGCCTCTGCACCAATTAGTGTCCTCCACTTGCTAACTGCATGCAGCTTGTTGTGTAGTACCTCCACTTACCACTGTCATGGCAACCACCTACTATAAATTCCCTACATCATGTGGGCATGGTCCCTTTACATTTCCTGTGTTATGGACATCTTTCCTGTGTGTGGGTATCAGTGTTACAGACAGCAGGTAGCAATACCTCTTACAGGAGAACCGGTACACTCAGGCCAGCTACATATTTGTAGGAGCTTCCAGAACTACAGACAGTGTGGGTAGAGTTGTGTTATGCTTTGTATAGTACTGGTGTTACAGGGTGTGTGTGTACAAACTAGTTTACCTTGGAATGCAGTCTGTCTGCATAGCTCTCAACTGTGGGCCTATCCTCTTGGTGGCCAGAAGTGTGCCTATCATGTTTTGTCTGTCCACCACACAGATCCTGTGTCGGATATTTCACTGGCAGTGCATCTGTTGAGTGCTATCAGTACAAGGCTACATCCATTTATGTTTCTAACCTCAATTCCCTGACTAAGGGTATGCTGCATCCTATCCTGTAACACCAGCGACTTGCTTAGTGTATGGCAATAGTTTTCCACATATGGGCCTGTGTTCCAATCTCTGTCCTCCACCTAAATACCAAGCTTTGCACATATGACATGCTGTCAGGGGTTGTTCTGTAGTGGGCTGTGAGTATATCATGCTGCCATTTCTGCCATCAGTCCACTGCTGTTGTATCCCCCACACATATGGTGGGGCTGGGGCCATATATGTGTGGGCTTCACCTACACAATACATGTGTGCCCTTATGCACTCCAGAGGCCAGTGTACGTAACAGTGGCATATGGCCCTGTATTATTGAGTTTAGGGGCGGGGCTGCACCAAACATAACCTAGGCTGTTACAAAATGTGGGGGTATCAGGAGTGAGCTGCCTTAAGGTATCTGGATGTACAGTACCATACAATTCACCTATATTTACATTACTTACATAAATTGGGTTAATGCAGGCCTACTGCCTCTTGCCATACAGACTGTTCTGTTTGTCAGTGTGCTTGTGATGGTGTCAGTTATGCCTTGTTATGTAACAGTTACACCCCATTTGGTCAACTGAAGTCTGTACCACCTAGTGATTTTGTACAGAGTGTAGATAGAGGCTGCTGAACTATACATTTGCATTACTTACTGTTGATTGTTTGGTATCCTGTGACCCAGTCTGTCTTTACTATTGTACAATTTGAAGGGCTTGGCCTGGGCAGCAACAGTTGTGAACCTTTCCAGAATCCTGTATTAGTATAACTGTTTCACAGTTGCACTACTCTGTTTATATGGATGTCAGTGTCTGAACAGCTATATTACATGGCATATAAAACTGTAATAGTACACAAATAAAGGTTTTCCATTTCTGCAAACCTGTGTGTGGTGTTTTTATCCTATAACCTCTCTGTGGGTATATGTTGCAGGCGACGATTGTCATTTGTATGGGTGGCCCATACAGTGTCCATTTGTTAAGGTGTTAACTGTAGGCATAGTGGTTGTTCCTTATTGTGTGCACCTCCTGCATATGTATCTTACTGTACATATTTCTGCGTTTTTAATTTCTCCAAGTCTTTTGGGCTTCTAATACCATGACGGGAATAGACCCCATTCCTAAGTCAAAATACTATTAAAGTTCATGAAATTAGTATTGTTTCACTCTTTGATGTTAGCCAAAAGTGCTCTTCATAGCACCCGCAATGTAGCCAGTAATGACTCCTTCTGCAATTTGTATGGTGTTACATAAATTGGTAACATATCTAAAATACAATATTTATTCTTTTTTATAAGACCAGTTGCTCCTACTACTATTGGAACTGTCTGGGTATCTTTCTTCCACATGGCTTTTGTTTCTGCCTGCAGATCGAGGTATTTTATGACTTTGTGTCTCTCTGTACGCAATACACTAGAGTCACTAGGTGTGGCAATTTCAATGATCAGTGCTACTTTTGTCTTCTTATCTTGGACCACTATATCCAGTTTTCTAGCATCTATCTTTTGGACTGTTGGTACTAGGTGATCCTATGTGATGTAAGCTTCATCATTTTGTATGATTCTCTACGGCTCATGTTTCCAGTGTTTTTCAACCACTTCGATACCATAATGTTTGTACAATCTCCAGTGTAACAATCTCGCCACATTATTATGCCTTTCAGTATACAGTCCCTCTGCCATTAGAGAGTCACAACCAGCAATAAGGTGTGTGACTGTTTCCAATTTGGTTCCACAAAACCTACAAATGATTTACTAGGAAAGGCTCACCCTGACTTTGCTACACTTTGCTGTGAAGGAAAGGTTAGTTTGATTTTTATTTGTTGTATTTTGTATTACTTTATTGCCTTTTTTATATTTTGAATACTGCGATTTGTTTTCTTTACCTTGTGTTTTACTTTTGTAGTCTGCTTTTAACTGCATGGGCAGCCATGGTGGTGCAGCGGTTAGCATTGCTGCCTCACAGCAAGTGGTTCTCTGGTTCGATTCTCGGCTGGGGTGCCTTCTGTGCGGAGTCTGCATGTCCTCCCTGTGGTCTCGTGGGTTTCCTCCGGGTGCTCCGGTTTCCTCCCACATCCCAAAGACAGGTCAGACCATAAGCTAATCACCCTTAACATCCACATCCCATTCCCACCCCCCCCCCCCAGTAAGGAAACCTCCATAAAAAACTTCTCCAAAGCCAACTTCATCTACTCAAGTCAGAAGTGACAAATTTCATGACACCCATGCAGACGGGAACTGAAAGTTCAACTGCTGAGTCCTACACTAAGGCACTGTATGAGCACATCCACTCATGCATGAATCGTGCCATCCCAAAAAGAGCCAAGATGCTCTCCTCCAAAAAAATGAAGCCAATCTGGTGGTCCCCTGCCATAAACAAACTTTACAACAAAAGAAAGAAACTGTTGCAGAAAAGAGGAAAATCCCAGGATGCAAAAAACTCCCTTACCATCCTCAGTAAGAAGCTGAGATCCCTCATAAAATCCTCCAAAGCTAGTTATGAAAATAAAATTGCCAAAGATTCCAAAGACAACCACAAGGCATTCTATAAATATGTCAAAAATCTAAATGGCAATGCTCAGATCTGCTCTGAGCTACAATAGAATAGCATTAAATATACTGATCCCAAGGATATTACCAATATCCTGGCAGATCAATCCAGTGCCAACTTCACCCCCCCCTTCACCCCCTAAATGGCTCATCTCAATACCGGAAGATTGCCAAATTCCGGTGATAACGTCCACACAGGTAAAAAAACGCACTCTCCAAAGCTAAGAATACAGCATCCATGGGACCAGTTGACATCCCGAGCTGTGTATACATGAACTACAATATTAACTGGCACCTCACCTAAGTGCCATGTTTAATCATAGCCTCACCTCAGGCTTTGTGCCCACTGAGTGGCACACAGCTACATTTATCCCATTCCACAAGGGGGGATCCACCTTGGTGCCCAGGAACTACCGCCCCATCAGTCTGACGAGCCTGATCTGCAAGGCCATGGAACGTATTATCATGGAACTTATAAACAAAGACATTGGCTACCTTCAAACACTATACTCCACCCAGTTTTGGTTCATGAAGGGCTAATCTTGTCTCCTGAACCTGATTGACTTCTTTGAATCCGTCTCCAGAGCTGTGGATGAGGGTAAGGTGGTCCACACAGCCTATCTGGACCTCGCCAAGACCTTCGACACCATCCACCACTCTGGAATCATATATAAACTTACTAAGCTGGGCATTAATCCCTATGTCACTTGATGGGTTGCCAACTGGCTTACTGACAGAACCCATACTGTAAAAGTAGCTGACTCCAAATCCAGCTCCAGACAAGTGACAAGTGGAGTGTAGCTGACTCCAAATCCAGCTCCAGACAAGTGACAAGTGGAGTACCTCAGGGTTCAGTCCTGGGACAACTCTTGTTTGGCATCTTCTTCTCCTCTGAAGTACAGGCCAATACTAAGGGACTCTGGCTAACAAAGTTCACAGATGACTGCAAACTGGGAGCCATTATTGAATCTCCAAATTATGTGGATACTCTACAAAAGGGCCTTACAAAAACAGATGCTTGGTGCCAGAGCCATGGACTCAAGCTCAATGCCAAGAAATGTATAGTTATCCCCTTTGGGAAAAAACATGTACCCGTGAATTACCACATAGGTGGCAGGACACTAAACACCTTAAGTGTGATAAGAGACTTAGGGACACAGGTGGACAGTGGTCTCACCTTCGATAACCACATCACCACAACAGTCAGGAAATCCTTCTATGTGGCACACCTCATCACTAAGGGCTTTTCATCCAGAAAAAAGGAGATCATTGTCCCACTGTACTCATCCCTCATTAGACCCATTATAGAATACAACACCCCATTTGGTATGTACCTCTCAAGACACCTGCAACAACTGGAAAGGATGCAGAAATACCTCACTAAAAGAATCACAGGCCTAAAGCAGATGCCCTTTGCTGACCACCTTAAAAAACACCAGCTATACTCTGTCTCATATCGTCTACTCAGAGACAATCTCTGCTTAACATACAAGGCCATGTCAAACCCAGAGCTGTTGGACCTGCTACACTTAAAAAAATCCCAATCTCTCAGAGCCACACGTTCCAGGGATCTAAACCTTGTCATCACAATAAACAAAACATGCTGGAGGGATAGGTTCCTGACCCAGAGACTCCCCAGACTCTGGAATAGACTGCCCATACATGTCAAGCAGAGTGCCTCTTTGGACCTCTTCAAAAGGAACCTTGACGATTGGATGGGAGAAAGGCAATTCACCCCGGGGATCACGTCAGTCACCCTGCTAGATAGGGGTCCAGGAAGTAAATAGTGTGGGAAGAAATAGCCAGGGAATTGTTATGGCTAGGCTTGTATAGGCCCTAGGGTCGATAGCCTGGTACCAACCTATGAACCTATGAACCTATGTCTGTTTCTCCCACATGTTCAGTGGACTTAGTAAACCAGCATGTACGTAGCCCGCTATCTTGGGCTGCCAATATTAACTTTTCATTTCTTGATGTAAATTCACCTCTCCTTAACCATTCCTGTGTTCATTCTTGATCAACATGAGGCTCATCCAGAAGTTTTCTATACTTGCAACTATATTTATGTTTTTTCCACATTTCTTGCCTTCTCATCTGGTCCTTCACCTTATATTCTGTCTTTTGTTTTTTAGCACATTCAGTTGCTGCCTGGTTTTTATCCACTTCTGGTTTGATTTCCGTTCCTGCTTGATGTCGATATGCTTCTGCTAAATTAAGCAGAGATGTCATCTTAGATTTATTCTCCTCATGTTTCAAAACTTTCACCACATTTGGATCTTGTGAGGTCAGTAGATATGAGTGGAGTCCCACAATTGCAGATCTATGCATGTAATCAATTTCAAGGAGCCCCATCCCTCCTTCAGAATGGGGAATATATAATCTTGGTATACACTGATTTTTTATAAATCATTTGGTGAGCATGAAGCATCCTTCTTGTTTTAATATCTAATTTATCCAACACTTTTTGGGGCCAGTCAATCACTCCAGAACTGTACATTAGGACAGGAAGAGCAAATTAATGTATAGATTGGATCTTGTTCTTAGGTGTCAATGCTGTTTTCAGAATTAATTTAACTCTTCTAAAGTACTCCTTACTAAGCTTTATTTCCATTTGTTCATGTTTTATTGCTGATCCTTCATCAATTCCCAAGTATTTATACATCCCCTCTTGCTCAAGTTCTTTTATATCACATTCTTGTCCCAAACTGATGTTTTCCTCGTGCTGCAATTTTCCTTTTTTAAAGGTTGCTTTTGCACATTTATCAAGGCCAAATGACATTCCAATATCATCTGAAAAAGTTTTGACAACCGGCAGTTGTGCTTTCAATTCCTCATCTGATGAGCTATACAATTTAAATCAGAGACAAAGAGAAGATGAGAAGTCATTAGACTTTGTTGTTTTCTAGAAGCCAAATTATAGCCATGACCTAAGCTAAGTAAACAGCTTAATGGATTAATGGCAAGGCAAAATAGCAACGGTGACAGGGAGTCGCCCTGGAATATCCCCCTTTGGATTTTTATCCCTGGGATAATAATCTGTCCTTTATCATGGCTTAATTGAAAAGTGGTCTGCCACTGTTTCAAGGTTACTGCAATGTAATCAATCAGTGTAGGATGTACCGTATACATTTTTAAGCACTCTTTTATCCATGAATGTGGGATACCATCAAATGCTTTTTTATAGTCAATCCATGCCATACTTAGATTTTTTCCTTTTCTTACAGTTTTCCACTATAACTTTATTTAACAACAAATTATCCTTTGTTCCATATGACTTTCTTTTATTGCCCTTTTGTTCTACTGCCATAATTGAGTTTTCTTCTAAATAACTATAAACTCTGTCAGTGTCAATCCCCGTGTATAGTTTATACGTCGTTGGAAGACAAGTTATTGGTCTATAATTTTTAGGGTAGCTTGCAGATTCACTCTTAAGTAAGAGCATTGTTTTTCGTGTTGTTAACCAGTGTGATGTCTGTTCGGGGTGTGCATATAAATCGTTCTTACTCATGGCTAGATTCTCGTGTAAAGAAGTTAATACTTTAAACCAAAGGTTAGGTACTGCATCTGGGCCTGGGGTTTTCCAATTAGAGGCTTTTCTCAACTTTGTTTCAATCTCTCTGGCTGTTATTTCATCCCATTTCATATCCTGTACCTTTAAACTTCTTATTCTTTCTTTAACTTCTTCTATCCATTTAGCATCTTTGTTGTGTTCCACATGATCTTCATAGATACTTCTCCAAAATGTATCTACTTCCTCTTTTTTTGGCAGTCTATCTATTCCTTTTAACTTATTTCCCAATTCTTTATAAAACTTTTTTTGGGTCATCAGTAAATTGCTTATTTTGTACTTTTCCCTTATATTTATCTTCATATCTTCTGAGTCTTTCCGCCTGTTTTGAAATTTTTAGTTTGTTATCTCCAATAGTGCATAATAGATCCTGGTCTGTTCTAATACTGCACATTGCTTTTATCACATCTTTCTTAATACTTTTCTTGATCTGATCCCTCTTCTATAATCTTCTAACAATGACACTTCTTGCCTTAGCTGCTTTATAGTTTTCTCTATTCGATACTTCCATGATGGTATTCGCTTTTGCCCCCCCCCCCTTTTCCCTCGCTAACCTATGTTCCTGTGGTAGAATTTTATCAGTTATTAATTTAGCAGCATAGTAATATATTCTGTTTACTTCTGTTATATCACATGGATCTCTATGGACAGTCCTAATTACTGTGTTCATTTGTTTTATCAAGCTTCTGACTTTTGGGTTTTATTAATCTTCTGCAGTCCATTTCTCTCATTGAGCTTGATATATCTGTCTTTGTGTATTAAATCAAGCAACTCTTTTCTTAACTCCTTTTCTTCCATACTGAGGGCACATTCCCTTGTTTTCCATTTCCTGCAGGCATTCTATAGAAAGTTCTATAACATCTTCTTCTGGCACATTCTCTTCAATTTCATCCTGTGTCATCTGTTGTTCTGTCATATGGAAACTCACCGACCTATCACTCATCAACATTGACTGCATCAGAGTTTCCACAGTTTCCTGTTCCTTTCCTTCCTGAATAGCTTCAAGTGAACTTTTATACCGGTTTCCTGTGGAAGGCTCCAAAATATCTTGCTATGGCACCTGACCTGTTGCTTCCTATTCCACTGGTTTCCCCTTAATTTGATTATCCATTGCTCTATCCTGTTGTGATGCTTTCTGCATTTGATTTTCTACACTGAATCCTTTGCAGCTGTTCCATAACCTCAATTTCTATTTCTTTGACTTCTCCATTACTAATCTCTTTTTCTACTTTTCCTCTTAGTCTTATTTTTTGTATTGCAAAGTTTTCCATATCTGGATTCCTTTGCCTATTTTTTCTTCAAATATCTTTGGTGCTGCTCTTTTTATATTGGTTAGTTTTGCTTTCTCCTTCGCATAAATATTACACCATATTAAATCTCTTTTCCTTTCCCCTGTCCATATTTCTTCTTCACGTCTCCTGATCTTCTTGCTTTTCCTTATCCTGGGGACTCACTCCAGCATACTGTGATGTAGTCTGTTTTAGACATTCTAGGTTAAATCCTTCACTTCGCAGGCACTCCATAACTTCAACTTCTATTTCTTTAACTTCTACTTTACTAATAGTCTTTTCAACATTAAATCTTTGTGCTTTTAGTCTTTTTATTGTGAAATTTTCCATATCTGGATGCCTTTGACTGTATTTTTTTAAATATCTTTGAAACTGCCTTCTGTATATTAGTTAACTGGGCTTTCTCCTTTGCATAAATATTGCACCATTCTGCGTGTGTATGTGCAGTCACATGTATATCTATCTATATATATATGTGTGTATATATATATATGTGTGTGTGTGTGTGTGTGTGTGTGTGTGTATATATATATATATATATATATATATATATATATATATATATATATATATATATATATATATATATATATATATATATATATATATATATGGATCTAGGATGTTTGCTCAAATGAGCAAACGTCCGAATCCATACACTTTAACAAAAGTGCTTTTTATCGAAAAAGCGCTTTCGTTAAAAAGTGTTAAAAAAAACACTACATTAACATTTTAGCCCCCCTGCACCTCCCATGTGGGGTGCTGTGCCCCCCACACCCCCCCACTTTGATATTCTCCCTCCGAGACTGTACTACAGTTGGGAAAATGGAAATTTCCCTTATCCGCACTGTAGTACAGCCTCGGCAACAGGCATTCTTACACGAAAGTGCTTCTTCGGTGAAAAACACTTTCGCATAAGTATACCCGGCCATTTGGGTTTCGGTCATTTGCTCATTCAAGCAAACATCCAGAACCCATATATATATATATATATATATATATATATATATATATATATATATATATATATATATATATATATATATATATATATATATATATATATATATATATATATATCTGTATCTGCATATATGTGTCTGTGTATATGTATCCTGGGGATGTTGATAGCTTCCACATTTTACATTTCCTATGGGAGCCAGACTGTACTGCATGATATGTTACCAATACCAGCCTGACGTCATACAGGTGGGATGTAGTACTGTTAACATCTTGTGCCCATGTCATGTCAGGTCCTGGTTATGGGATCTGCAACACTTGGTAGTGTATTACAGGGCAGACGTGTTTGTCTGTGGGGGGGAATACCTATTCATACAAGACGTATATTATTTGGGGCCTCTCAACCCCATTAACAGTGCATGTGGACATATATGTTTTAGTTAACCTACCATTGTTATCTACAGATGTATGGCCATATATACCTATATAGAATTTTATATATATATATATATATATATATATATATATATGCTTACACATATATATATATATATATATATATATATATATATATATATATATATCCCACTATGTCCATATATACCTACATCTGCTTACATATATGCAACTTGCTGTGTATATGTTGACATATAGGTGTAGACATATATATGTGTTGATGTAGACATTTGCACGTATATATGTTTATATATATATATATATATATATATATATATATATATATATATATATATATACACATATATAGATATGTTGTATCTGTTTAGATATTAATATATTTACACACACACATACATCTAAATGTTGGAATATATTCTCTGTACTGTTGCATGACTGGGCTAGATGATATGTTTTTGAAAACATGAGAATTATGTATACGTGGCATGGCTTAGTGGAAAATCACTTTGTCTATAGTGTGCACGGTCCTGGGTTTGAGCCTTGCAGAGGCTTTTTATTTTGTTGCTAAGCAGAACATGAGCCGTTAGATATAGAGTGATTAAGGCACTTTAAAGCAGTTGTAAGTGGGTTTGCATGGAGGTAAGCACTGCTAACTTCCGGTTATAGCTTCTTATACTCTTGTTTACTTCTGAATTGCTTAACCTGTGTAGGTATTGCTTATCCCCATGCAAACTGGCATAAACCCGCTTACTGCTGCTTAAAAGTGCTTACTCCCGCTTACCCCCGCACTAATTTCTTTAAATGAAAAAAGGGGGTTAATAAGAAAGTGGTGGAAAAAGGGGCACAAAGAGGGAAAGACAGTAGGGAAAATAGCCAGTGATGTGCAGGAAGGGTGTAGGGAAGATCCATAGCTGCCCATTTCTTCTACAGCAACAGCTGTGCATATACACTGAATTTGAAGGTAGATTTGGACACTCAAACCCCTGGGAGAGGGATGAGGGCAACAATAATAAGTTGTGATGCCAATTAGACTGGATTACATGTGTCCAGTCGACATGTGTGCGAAATGGACAGCTATGTATGGGGCAAGATTTTTTTGTGGGAACAGATTGCCCTTTTTTTTTTCAGGTAAGAGTGGGATGTTGAGAGGGGTAGTAGGTATATTTGGGGAGGTAGGTTGGGTAGGTTAACAGACAAGACAAACAGGACGCATACAGGGGTGGTATATGACACATGTGGGGGGTAAACACCTTGATGGGGAGGGGTGTTGGGATATTGGAAACCTACAAGCTCCCTAGTGGTAACAGTGGGACTGAGGTCCCCACCCATGGGCAGTCACCACTGCACCTTCAAAGCCCCAAAGGTGGCTGTACTGGGGGCTGAATCGCAGAGCCCGGCTGACTCTCTAATCATGACAAGCAGCTCTCGAGCTGGTGTAGAAGATCACCAAACTGCTGGTTGATCTCTCTATGCACCATGACCCCAACCTGGCGAAGGGTGACAGGTGCTTGTCCGCACCCACTCCCAGTTGGGGGTGAGCCCCATCCCCTGAGGTGGTTCCACCCAAATGTGGTTCAGGACAATGGACAGGGAGGTCTCAGGTTGGGCCCCAGACATGCTGGTGCCTGGTGCCATGGCTAGCTGAGGTGGGACAGGAGGGTCCGCTGGAACCGGCCTTCCCAAGTGTGCTTTAGTGTTTAAATTTCATCATCATTTGTGGGTTAGTAATAGTCAACACATTCCAGGGTTAGGTATAACAGCATGTATAGATATTCCCATTAACCCAGACACCAGATACGGAACAGTTGCATAGCCAACAGAACACATGCATATATGGGACCACAGTGGTAATAACAACAGCATGCAGTTACAGTGCTGGCACCGTGCCACCAATGTTGGAATAATTCAATATAGCACATGCATGGGAACCATCAACATATTTATCAAACAATTGGACATTATCTGAACATAGGTGTCATTACATACCAGTTGGGGTGGGTATGTTGATTATTTTTGGTGATATGGTGGGGGGGGAGATGTCAATTAGCAACTAGTATATTCCTGTAGTCCACATTACTTTCCTAGACAGTGCTGTTATCTGTACCTTGCAAGTCTTACTGCACTACCCTATATCCTTAGTTTGGACAGTGATATGGCTGTTGTCATCATTACACATGAACCAGTTTTACCTGCAGTATACACCTCTTATCTGCTATACCTGTTTGTTAACACTAACTGTTTGTACACATACTCCCAGATTCTGGGTTGTTGTTTTGCACATAGCTATCCAACTCTTTCTGCACAGACTCTGGCCATGTGTTGACCACATGCTGGTGTGCCAGGACATATCTAGAATATTGCCCTCTTCCACCTTTACTGACCTGACACACACACACACACATATACATGCTTTCCTACACAGCTATATTATGTAGCACAGTGTGGATGACAGTGACCAGTGATACTTTATTATTCGGAGAAACTGCAACACTCACAATTCCCTACAATACCAGTCTTCGTATCCGACGTACCTGTGGGAGCAATGTTTGTTAGCACTACCTCACTGTTGCCACACAAAGTTCCAGATTACACATTAGTATTATGCACATACCTCTCACTCTGTTACTGTACACACTCTGGTCACAGCTTGACAACATGGGAGTGTAGATAGGACATATTTGAAATATTACTCTCCTAACAGTTTTGGGGGTTGCTACAGTGACAGGTGTGTTCTCATGATGTTTGACAATCACTTGTATTCCCTGTTTGCTGGCTAAACATCTGGGATCATCCCACAGACTTACCAGGGGGACAGGCAGCAGATATGGGCACATATACTGGACATTCTGGCCTCATATGTACAGTTGTGGGGTATGAATTTGTACTCCCAGGATTCAGACCATGGCTGTGTCTGCTACAACTTAAACACTGTCCATCACAGTTGTGTCTGCTATAGCGATATTGCTGTATATCTCCTATCTGCTTTCTGTCTTATTAATCCCGTGCGTTTGCATTCTAACCTTGTATTGCAACACTCATATATAGATTTCATAGACGGTTATATGTTGTTGGACAGTGTGGGGGACAGTGATGTGTAATACCTCATTATTCAGAGCAACTGCATATCATTCTTGTATTTCTGGGCACAGTGTTGGTATCTGACAGACCTGTGGGAGGAATGTTTATTAGCACTACCTGAATGTTCCCACACACAGTACCAGATTCCACATTACTATTATGCACATACATCTCACACTGTTACTATATACACTCTGACCACAGCTTGACAAGTCGGGGTGTAAATGGGACATATGTGGCATCTTAGTCATATAAGGTATTGGGGAGTTGCTAGTGTGCCAGCTTTGTTCTCATAGCTGTGTGTCAATCGGTTGTATTTCCTGTTTGCTGCCTATACATCTGGGATCATCCCACTAATTTCCCAAGGGGACAGGTTGATAGGCAACAGATATGGGCCACTTTACTAGACATTCTGAACATATCTGTACAGTTGTGGCTATGATTCTGTATGCAGACTACTACCACTGGCAGGATTCGAACCGTGGCTGTGTGTGCTAAAAAACAGTTCGCATCTCGGTTGCCTGTGCTATTCGTTTTTTGATGTCTGCATTTTACCTGTTTACTGTCTGTGTGTCTCTCAGTTGTACTAAATAGCCTCTGGGGATTACACCTGTCATATACAGGCATTCCTACACATTCAATTTATGGTGCACAGTGTGGATAACAGTGCCTAATACTACAGTGCTATTACATTATTGCATATCTACATTACTGTATGATACCAGGATATACACATGCAGTCCAGCAGTTAGACCTGTTTTGTCAGGCTATTGCACTTTTATTGACTTACAGACAATATGAGACTCTTACTGCCATATTCTGTAGTGTATGCAGTACTTGCCTTGAACAATACAGGTTTTATACAAGCAATTAATTTACTACTACTTTTATTTTTATTTCCTATGACAGTAAATGCATGAGTATTACTGACCTGCCTCACATCACAACCTCGCCAGATGACTGATGTGGGCCTCCTGGTTCATGGCCCGCTCCATTGCAGCTGTGGGGGACATAAGAGGAATATTTAGCCATACCTATCGATGATATACCTGAGTTGGTGATTATTACACACATACTGGGGTGATACTTTCACACAACTGGAACATGCCCTGCCGCTTTAGCCTCCTGGAGCCACTCCTCCAAGAGGTCCCCCTTACACCACTTCAGGTCGGCATAGTGGTGCCTGACCTGTTCACCAGTTCAAGATATGCCAGTGGCACTGGTGAGGTCACGGGTGAGACAGTCCCAGGCCTCCGCCTTATATTGGGAGCCCTGGTACTGGCCCTGCAACAGTCTCTGAGCATAGTCTTTAACTAGGTGTCCTGCCATGACCTTGGACTCCTGGATGCACCAGCGCTGTGCCCAGAAGCGCACACCTTCTCCCCTTATTACCATAGTGCCTGCAAGGGGAAGATACAACCAGTTATGTGATGTATTCCTGCCTGCCTCTTGGGTTTAAGTAGGGCCGATTTCCCGCACTTTTCTGTGATTAGCCGGTTTTGAAAAAGCTAAGCTATGGGCGAACCTGCTTAATGAAGGTTGGCATTGTTTAAAGGGGTATAACACTGGGCACATTGAGTTAGCTGGCCTACACATTGCTTACACCTCCTAAGCCGGCCTGTGCAATGCTTAGTGTTGCTTACATTAGACTTTGCATTATTTTTTCTTTTTGGCATTGATTTCTTATTCGTTACATCTTATATATCTGCCTGGTATCCATGATTAATGTGTACGTATACTCTATGGGGTCCTTGTGTTTTACTGGGACTTCAACACTCTATTACAATTACACCTCACTTCTGGGCTTACTGCTGTACTTAGGTTCACATATTTATGTTATCTAGTAGGTTATGGAACATATGACTGTATACTGATTCCTGTCACAGGTTCAGTTTGGTTTTACTATGGTGAGGACTTGTTTGCTGATACCTCATTATTCTGTCCTTCTGTGATGGCTTGGTGGTTAACTACTGTGACTTTGGTGTATAGGGGCCTGGGTTCGAGACCTACATGGTTGTTTATTTTGTTGATGACCAGAACAATGGCTGTTGGATACAGAGTGATTAAGGCATTTTTGAGCAGTTGTAAGAGGATTTGCGTGACAGTAAGCACTGCTAACCTGCCTTTACATCTGCTTACAGAGGGTTAGCTTTAAAATTGCTTAACCAGTGTAGGCATTGCTTACCGTCACACAAACGGGCTTAAACTAGCTTACTAGTGCTTAAATATGCTTACTACTGCTTATTTGTGCTTAAACCTGCTTACTAGTGCCTTATTCATTATGACACTGACACCTCACATGTGCATTTACTGCAGTACTCCAGTTCATGAAAATATGTTATTTAGTGGGTTATGCAACATAAATATTACACATAACGTGCTTTGCCATGGAAAATGTAATGTGCTGCAGTGGGACTCAAACCGAGAATGCCTGGTCGTAAAACAAATGCTCTGCCCACCACACTATTGGTATGCTGCTTCATTTGCATATATCTTCCTTGTTATGCTCTTCAGCCATTTAAGCTGTATTAATCGTAGCTAAGCGATGGGCACACTCGTGCACCTACGGTTAGCTTTAATCGGATTTTTTTTTAAAAAAATGAAGGGTTTCTTCATTTTATTTATGTATACTGTTGCTGTTGTACACAAGGGGGACTGTTGGTGGAGATATGTGGTCACCTGTGAGCGGTCTCGCTCATTTCATACCCCTTTCTGCTGTTCTTCATTGCGGGGGCATGTTTATTCTGAGATCTCTGCTCTCAGACCCACCTCCTGCACTCTTACACATTCCTTGTAAGCCTAGGAGCTCAGGCAACATGCCTCATTATTATGCCTAGCACGCTGCCATCCTGCTCCTAAACGGCCACCTCTGTGCAGGACTAAGCTAGTAAATCTGGAGTAAGTTTTTGTACCAGAAGTACAACAGAGAAAATAGACCCTCTGGCAATCAGATAAACACAGAGGTGTTGACCAGTAGCTAACACCTTGGGTGGGCTGATGCCACAGAATGCAAAGCAACCCCCACCATGAAACTAGCTACTGAACTAACCCTAACAAGCAAAATGCAGACAGACAGGGGCCAGCAATAAACAATGAAGCAAATAAATAAATACAGTGCAGTTTTGTTAACTATCACTAGATCAAGTGCAAAAAAGTATACTTATATCAGCTTGGTATATCCAGATGGTTATAGAATCAAACACAGCCAGGTAATTAGCTCTGCTATATAAGCTCTGCACATATACATATATTTATATGGGTCTACTTTTAAATCTCGAAGTTTCAAAAATTTAAATTTCTTATGTTTGAGACCAAAGTTTTGAAACATTGAAAGTTCGGGAAAAAAAATAAAACAATATTTTTTTAAGTTCTTGCATGGGGGCAAGCCCCTCTGCACCCCCACACTCCCTGTTAATTAAATATACCAACTTTGAGATCGCACTGCACTAAGGAAAATAGAACATTTCCCATTCTGTGCTGTACAGCGATCTCCATTTAAACAGTTCAAAGTTTCAAAATTTCAATGTTATGGTCTCGATCATAAGAAATTTGAGGTTTTGAAACTTTGAGCTTTAAAACTAGACCCATGTATATATGTGTGTATGTATATAAAGATATATATATATATATATATATATATATATATATATATATATATATATATATATATATACATATATATATATGGGTCTACTTTAAAAGCCCGAAACGCTACTTCGCCGACACAAAAATCACCGACGCCAGATAACCGACAAAGCACAAAACCGACAACGCAAAACACCGAACACCATAACACCGACACACCGAACATAAACAACACACCACACTACATAACATACCCACTAGCCCTAACCCAAACCCTAACCCTAAGGTCCGACACTATTGCACACTCACCCTACCTGCACCCTAACCCTAACTCACTTAACCCACACCTAACCCCAAGGTCCGACACTATCGCACACTTCACCTACCTGCACCCTAACCCTAACTCACTTAACCCACCCCTAGCCCAAGGTCCGACACTATCGCACACTTCACCTACCTGCACCCTAACCCTAACTCACGTAACCCGTCCCTAAACTACAGTCCCTCACTATCACACACTTACCTTACACGAACCCTAACTCCGACACTTACACACACTCACCTTTCCCACAGCCTAACCCGAAATCCCACAATATCGCACACTTACCTCACCGCTCCTAACGCCGTCACTGTTGCACAATTACCGAGTCGTGATCGCACATTACCCTTGTCGGTCTTTCCGCTGTCGGCAAATCACCCTGTCGGTAAACTTACCTGTCGGTCATTTGGTCTTCGTTTTCCGCGTGTCGGGGAATCGTCGGTTCGGTCTTTAGAAGTAGACCCATATATATATATATATATATATATATATATATATATATATATATATATATATCTGTATGAGTATGTTAAAAAAATTGATCAAGACACAATACATCAACCAGTTTCATCTATGATCACTTTCATAAACAGAACCAACAAAATACAGTGACTGTAAATGTTAAGAATGCTTTTGCATATCAGGGGTTACATTACAGATGTTTAAATAAGACACACTGGAATGATTACTGTTTTGAAGAAAAACCTCCCTGAGATTAGAAGTACTAGGAAGAATGGGGTAAAAAGGTAAATCAATAAGTAGGATTTAAAAGAAATGAGTTGATTATTTTTTCATTGCAAGAGTGGTAAATTTTGGAAACATCCAAGATGCATGTGGTAAACAGAAGTTTCTTCCAGTCAATGGCTGTATTTAATAAATGGCATATCAGCAGACAAATCAAGGAGAGGTCATTAGTAATCAATTAGGAGCTGTGTAGACAAGACAAAGACCATTTTATAGGAAGGACAAGCTATGCTGTGCTTATCTGTGGACAAACACTGTATTTCATCTAAACAGTGATTCAAAATACCTTAACTTTAGTAGAGTCATCAATGGCCTGCCCAAGAAGATAAGATATTTTGTGAAGCTTAAGATTTATCATTCAGTCCATTAGGTTCTCAGTACTTCTAAAGGGCCATGACTAGCCACTCTTTTTCCATTTTGTTTCAAGGAAGCCCACTGTGAAATGAGTACTCTGATGACTCTGTTGAAGTTATTAGGTAACAAACTAATAATTCAGTTTATGTAGTAAGGAGTTTTATTTATTTATTTATTTATTTTATTTTACAATTGTTTACCGGGATAGTCCGACTGGATATATGTCCATTTTCAGCGGAGGCCCAGGGAGAAAAGCTCCAACAGCCAAAAATTACAAAAATTACACAATAATTACAAAGATTACACATCAAGTTAGTTACATAGAAAATGTAAGACAAAGAGTTACATACAATGTTTTAGTGTTATTCCCAAAGGGACTCACAGTTTACATGGTCAGAACTCAGAGCAGAAATAATCAGACTGGTACAGTAAATAGTTGAGTTGAGTTACAAATGGTTCTGAAATATGCATTAGCACTGCACAAGTGAAGGGCATTTTAAGGCTGCCTCCACTCCCTTGAATGTGCAAACATACTTTTTTAGATGAATAAACAATAGATTTATTTAAGAAAAGTAATAAATGTGTTTTTTGTAAATGACTCAGATTTATACTACTAAAAATCACAGCCCAGTGTTGAAGGATTCACCCATTGTAAACTAAATCTGTCTACATAGGCTTTGTTCTAATCATAGCGCTCAACCTCTAGAGTAAGAAATTTGGACAAAGCCATAAATAATGGAGGAACAAAATAGGGGCAATTTTGAAATCTTACTCTTACAAACTTAGAAAAGTTGATAGAATAACAGGTTTTGCATTAGCATGAATTTTCTGAAGCCTGAGTCTCAAATGTCTGTCATTATTTTCTGACATCAGTCCTCAAAGATTTGGCAATGATTTGCTAGTAATCCACAATTTACAAGTAACAGGTCAAAAATATGAGGCAAAAATCTGGACATTCTATGAAAACCTGTACAGTTGAGAGTGGGTAAATCAAGACAATTGTGGGTAAAGCATGCATTTTGCATAGTCAGATGAGGATTACTAGTATATGGTGTACATAAAAATAACATTTCCTTCTGTACTAAAACATCCCCTTTCCCTGTCATTCAATAGCCTAGTATAGTTTCATTTCATTTACTGCTCCAAGTGTACCACACTGTCACTTTCCATTTAGGAGTTCATAGTTTGGGACTTTTTCCCCAAGACACCTTGTCCTAGTACATACGTTTCTCTATGCCGTTTTTACTTCTGACATTTGCTTTACTTATACTTTTACATTAACATTTTCCCCAAAACATTTTCAGACTTCAACATTCTCTCTTAATTTCTTCATTCCTTGTGTTGCTCACAGATTTGTCTCTATTAACTTTGTTTAATACCAACATTTTTTCATAATTTTTCTTTTGATTACTTGCTTTTGCATTTTAGTCTACATTTTTTATTGGCAATTAACTGTGTGAAGGAAGGAGTATTAAAGCAGCATTTAAAACTATGTTACAAAAGTTGCAGGGATCGTGTTTGTTTAATGGTACATGTTGATGCAACTATGAAATACATGCTCCATCAGCAAGCAAGGTTAAGTTCTTCTACATCTAATACGCTTTGCATTATATTATTCAGTTTACCTCAGAGTTTTTGTACAATAACATGTTGCAACAATGTACTGGATTCCAGAGCAAAGCTGATCACATTTTACCTCTTAGCTGGTTGATATTAAATGAGTTTCATATAAGATGGTTATTTGGTGTGCTATGTGCTGCGGTGGTGGTGCTGCAGTAGCGTTGTCACCTCACAATAAGACGTTGTCCTGTTCGATTCTCAACTAGAGCATCTTCTGTGTGGAGACATGTGTGAGTGGGTGTACCTTCGTTGAAGGTTGTGCATCAGGGCCGGCAACTTGGCAAGTAAAAATCTACTGCCAATCATTAGCGGACTGGAGTTCTGCTGTGGTGACCCCTAACTGGGAAAAGCCGAAAGACACAACAATTTGGTGAACTATGTATTAGTCACCAATTATGCATCTAATGTCACAGAGACAGCAACTCAGGCAGGGGACAAGTACAATAATTACTTCCTGCTTAAGTTTGCTGTACAACTTGACTGCCTTGCTGTATGTATACTGTTTCTTGCTAGGTAGTTTGTTCTAAATAAGAACTTACAGTGTCTCTCACTTTCTCTGCTCCTTCTCATATGACAATCCAGTCTCAGACAGCTACAGTCAATAACGCTTCTTTAACCTTGTCATCCTCGGTTTGTTTCTCCAAGTGAGAACTAAATCACATCAACAAACTTCCTCCTGAAATAAGGGACATTCCCTCTCCCATAGCCTCCACTTCTCATGATTTTGTTTCATTTCTATCCCATCTCACTAACACAGCAAATGAATTATGCTATCACTGTTGGTAAACAGTTGTCTATGAAAAGTATGCATAACCTAATTACTTCTTTAAATAGCTAGTAATAGAGATGGGATGAATTTAAATGGCAATGACTACTCGTGTTTCTTTTCTCTAAAAATAAATAGTCGCTGTACGTATAAATAGAACAACAGATGATCATCCATCTGCTATGGCTGCTATAACCCATCAAGGGTTTCCCTTGGCTTCATAAACATCTAGACTGCAGCTCACAATGTTCCTGTGACACCACAGGGGTCTGAACACTGCAGGTGGTTTTTGATATTCATGTTTAGTGTAAACAGTCTGCTTAGCCTACTTACCAATTGTATTATTTGTACATTAAGCTGAACAAGCACCCATTTGCTAATGCAATATGTTTTGCTTTTATTGTAGGTGAAGTTAAATAATAGAAATTAAATATGTTTTGATGAACAAACTATGAAAGCACAAGGTCAAGAAGGTGTGAAAATTAAGACATTAATGTTCTTTTGCCTTGTAAATGTGATAAAGTAGTATCTACACATAGTGAAGGGGGAAGAAGCCACATTTATCAAGCATAACTAGCTTCTAACTCATTATTTTGCAACGATTTTGCACAAAAACATCACTATATAATTTTTGTAAGTCTGACCTGCTGACGAACACACACTTCTGGCCTATGGACATGTATATATATCTTGCCTACGTGCTTGAAGTGCTCATAAAAATAAAAATAATGAAATCTGCCCATGCTGTGAAGATGTATTTCACAAAATGAATATTGGCTTATAGCTTTTTGCTGGTTTCAGTAATACATTTCAACCAGAAGCTCAGCTCAATATTTTTATGATTATGACATATGAATACAGTTAGTGGCAATGCAGAAGATAATTTAACAACATGCAAAGGAAATATCTGTCTAGGTACAAAATAATATCAACTATCACATTGTGAATGCTCTGAAGAAAATACTTATTTTTATCAGTTTATGGTGAAACGTGTTAAGTGGGAATGTTTTTAGGGTGTGTTTACTAGATTAAATATACTGCCGTAATTTTGTAAATTTTCATTATGTTTACCTTATGATCTGGCAGAATGTATTAAAGTGATTCAGTAGTTCAAATCCCATCAAGATAAAAATTTTACAAAGCAGTTTCTAAAATCACCAGTAAGGAGATAATTACAAAATGATAACTTAGGAGATCATCTCCATTGACATTATAATCGCAAGGTTAAAGGTATTAACAACAATCATGTTATAGCCTCTAGTGAAACTGTAATAAATATATCAAACAAGAAAAGCCCTCTGAAATGTGTTACAACAGTCACTTCAGTCATTTAGTCAGAGGTCACTTCCCAAAGTGCAGACTTCACTATTTGGGTTTGCAATGAAATGACTAGATGATGGTTGGAGAAATTACCAAGTACCACTTTCATCACTAAAAGAAATTCTTTGGAGGGGGCAGTATTATATTTGCTATGTTAGGTCATGGAACATTCTTGGATGAGGCATTATCTATTGTCAGGTGGTGCACAAGCTGACATTCTGAATCTAAATTACTGGAACACCTGCAGCATAAAAATAAACAGGATTGAAAAGCCCATGCTGTTGAAGGACATGTTTTTTTTTTTAATTATTATCACATTGCTCGACATTAATGGATGGAGCACCTGCTGCTAGTGTCCTTGCAATGACAGATACTTCTAATGTTGTGTGTCTCCACTGAATATTGAAGTTGATATTGGAGGACAGTGACCTCCATGTAAGCCCAGAGGGGATTTCTTTATTGTAGGGACTGACACTGGTAAACTGGAAAATCTACCATTGTTGTGAACGGAATGAGTATCTGTTATATCACAAATGTGCTTGTGAACAGGGAGGAAAAGGAAAGGAAAAAGTGATGGTCGGGAATTGTTTCTTTTGTATTACTTTTCCACAATATGTTTCACTTGTAGTTTATATACATCTTTATCTAGATACTGGATTCTTGTAGAGTGGGTTTATGCCAGCATCCAGAAGTGAACAGCTTGACAATGGAGATTGGTTGCCCACAGTACCATTGTTATACATAAGGGTAGTTAGTGGAAAAAGACCATGAATAGCAAATTATTTTTAATATGAAGGGTGATTTTTTTCATGGCAGGAATTGGTGATAATAATTTTGTACTGGGCACCTGCCAGTTTTCAGAAGTAAGAACCAATGCACTGGTAGAAATGGTGCATCATTATCAATATTATTGCATAATAATGACATGCAGGATGCCAGCGTGAGGCAAGCAAACACTATTAGTATATAAAATGGTGTACAGAATGCTAAAATGCATGACAGATTAAAATTCATCATTCCAGACACTGGTGGTTATGTACCTGCCATAGTCCTGGCTATAAGGAATGGAGAACAATGTTTTGGGTATTTCTACAGAAAGGAATGAGTGGTTGTACTAAGTTGTATAAATAATTACTACATGCTTCCTTGTTCCCACTGTCTGGTCCATGATTGAAAGGGGTCTGAGAAGGACCAGGTTACTTGTCCAGTTAACAAACAAATTAAAAAATAAGTTAAAAGGAACATATTGCTGAGTTGTTCTTGCTGTACTTTTAACATCCTGTTCCCTAATGCATTACATACTGTGTGTTATCAGCGTTTTCTGATATATATGTTTACCTGTAGGTATCCTAACTGCACATGCCCTAGGTGAGAACTGACATAAACTACTTATGTGCTATATGTGGGTTTACAGGCATTTCCCGGGTGTATACAATAACACAGGTGCTGACGATATCTACATTTAAGACTACCCCACTCTCGTATAGCACCCTCTCAACCCTTGGTGCTCACATATAGTGGTCTGTAGCACTAAAATACTACTAGCAGTCCTACAACCCTGTGCAACACTTGCAAAGTATTTTGTCATTCTTGAGTTGAGCAGTAGAAAAGGTGATGCATTCCTCCACATGATGTAGCATGCACGTGAGGAATGCATACGGTGTCTGTGATGCTGACAGCTGCTATATGTCCAGTGTATTACCTATAGGTCACTAGAATGTCGCTTTGGCTAAAAAAGTGGATACAGCACCAACATTCATGACCAGCAGAATGGGGCAGTCATACAGTTCAATAGAGCATGCCGCAGATGAAGCCTAACATCTCATTATCTATACTGTACCTGCCAAGGTTCTCTTTATTATTCAGAGCTATGGGACTCTGTGCAGAAAGAAGTGCTGGGGTGTGCCTGGTCTGCTTGGTTGCGCAGTATCTGGACTCACCCCATCTAGCTTGCGTGCTGTCAGAAGAGTATGAAGCATTTGGGCTTCTCCCTCACTGTTCTAATATTTTAAAGCCCTGCAAGCAAAATATGATGGGAGGTGCCTTCTTCTGTTGTGTTATACAAATCAGGCACTTATAATAGGCATGAATCAGGTGCACCTTGTTAACACCTTCATCTGCATGTTATTAGTATTCATTACTATTGCTTCTTCTCAAGCTAGCTGGATTATGCAAAGTTCAGTGCGAGCCTGCATAAATCTCAGATTTTTGATCAATAATTATAATGATCAACCCAGCTATGCAGGCTTGCATGGATTTAAGCATTTTTATGAATCCAGTTTCTGCTGACAGTACTAGGTAGAGCTGCAAATCACTCCAAAACCTGCAATACAGTATTCTAGAATGAGCAACTGAAGATTTAGCTGTTCTACTACCCCTTGTACAAAAATGTCCCTCATTTCATTCCTAATACACATAAATATGTATGCACATAGACACACACACACACACACACACACACACACACACACACACACACACACACACACACACACACACACACACTATGATTATTACACATAGGTTCAAATTGCTTCCTGATATCAGCCCAGTCACAGTAGCTGCTGTGCCTAGTAGACAATTTATTCCACATAAGCTCATGTTTTGTAATGTATACAGTTGCATGACCATCCCCACTGGTAGCTTTGATTATATGACTATTAGTGGTATGTGCTTCGCACAGCCACACAGCCAACTCCAGTGATGCCCATTGGTGCCCAAACAGTGACTTGTTCTATTTCATTCACACAGTCACATCACCAACTCCAGTGGTGGTTATCACCTTAGTCATGTGTGCTAACCTAACCTTAAGCCTCCTGCTGCCCCAATGCCAGCCCTATATGAAAAGCCCTTTCCTTAACATAATTACTACTCAAAGTATGTCTAAAGATACTGTTAACTTTTGTTTCTTTCTTTTTTTCATGATCAGAAAAGGGAAGCATCTGTTTTCTTTTTTCATCATTATAAATTAGCGTTTTTTGTTGGTATTTGTTAATTTTGTTGTGTGCCTTGATATTTTGAAACATCAAAATGAACAGATTGGAGTAGCAAGTGAACTACCAAGTTTTATGGAAATGACAAGTGAAAGCAGCACCCAGAGGTAAACTGTGTAAACAAAGGAAATATATGTAAATTTATATTGTGGCTAATGGTCAGCACTGAAGACCCCTCCCACCTCATGGACTGTGAAGCAGAAATCTTAGCACTGAGTCATTACCCTATCCCACATTGTTTCCTGATGTTCTTTTATTTTTATTTATTATATTTTATTTTAGTTATTAATTAATTGCTTGACGTATTGATTTCCATTTCTTGAGTAGGGTAGTCAGACTGATCTAATAGCCCCTTCTCAGTGGAAACCCAGGGAGAAAAATTCCACATACAGAGAGGCATTAGCAATTGTAATGTGTATATTAAGATGTCTACATATTGAATATATTTTAATTTCAATGAAAGTATCATGAGGTGCATAGATATCATATATAAGTACTATATGTACATTAGATACAAAACTGTATATGTTTCATATTCTTTATCATTACAATGAGCAATTCCAAAGTTTTGAAGTGATGAGGGTGCTAGAAAATTACATAGGGGTGTAAAGAAAAAGTAAGGGAAAAATAAGTAATGTGTTAGGCAGAGTAAGGGAGGTAATGATTTTTATTCACAGCTAATAAAACATATGCACTATATGTATGCACACATGCAACCCTTTGGTAATCCACACCTGTCAGCCTTTCTTGTACTATAAAAAATGACTGCAGGGTACATGTTTCACCTTTAATGCAGATCACATTATTTCATTCTTTGAACAAAGGACATCATATACTAAATATACATGTGTAATGAACTCCATATACATCTTTAAAAATGACTGAAATGAACAAATGGAGAAATTCAAAAATGACAAAGGCAGCTATCTCCACTTTATTTAAACCACAAACACTTCATGTACTACTGGCCCCTCTGCTGAATAGCCTTCAAAGAAAGTGATGTAATTAATGTATGCACATATACAAATAAAAACTACTAACAGTCACTTTAATTAAATATGTCAAATTAATTTAAATCTAAATTAAATTAAATTAAACTAAATGAAATACCTTTGGTTAATTTCCTTAATAATACCTTATGAAACTAAAGTTCGATACTTTACAATACAAGTACATTCTTTACTTAGTAATCCATGTTTTATCAAACATTTCTCAGTAGCTTTAACTTTCACTTATAATAATGCAGTCACCTGTAGCAAATCTGAATTTTTGTCATGTCATTTAAAAAATGCTCCCCCATAGCTGGCCCTTCCTTACCTAAATGCATATCTCTTATATGTTCTTTTACTCTGTTAAATCTTCTCTTAGTCTTCCCAGTGTAGTGTAACCCACAGGGACATTTAAGGGCACACACCACCTGAGTATTAGTACAAGTAAACATTTCAGTGGGGTTAAACTTTACCCCATAAATACTTGAAAATAGGGAACTACATTCAAACAAACTTAACAGGTATGACAAGTACCTTTATTAGATACCACTTTGAAATGCAAAATTGACTCAGTATAAATAAAATAATTCTTAATTAAAATATCTTGTAAATTTCTACCCCTCTTATATGATATACTGTGGGTATGATAAACCAAATGAGATATGATATTTATCATTAACTATTAATGGTCATGTTCTTTTCACTAAATTCACATTTCTGACGACATAATAAAATCAATAACAATTTATATATTTCATTTTGTACATCTGGTTTATTATTTTTTCTATATGATTGGGAACATCCGCCATACTTAATATCGAACAGTTTTCATTGTGTAAACTTACTAATTTATTATAAGCTGTCTGTACACTACACATATTATAATTACAATGAACAAAACATCAATCATTTTCCAAGCTTCTACTAAAAAAATCTTGTCTCTGACTACAAACTCTTCTGGCTCTTAACATTTCTTCATGTGGAGGAGAAACCAGAAGATAAGTGGGGCAAAAACTACTGCCAATGATGTAATCCATCCAGTATCTGTTGGCTTTTGATGTAATTTGGTATGTATCATGTTATTATCAGCCATAAAATAGTAGACAGGTGGTTGGCATAATGGTTAGGGTGTTTACCTAACAGACACAAGGTTTGATTCTCACATGAGGTAAATGGTTAGGCTTAAAATGACCCACAAGGACAGTTAGCCTAATACTAATCTATGAACCTATGAATCTATAAAGAATCAACAATAGTTCATGCAATTCCCCAATAAATTTCAAATGGCATGTATTATTATTATTATTATGAGAATTAAATGTTTGAACTTCTGTCTTTCCACCTTGACATAAAAAATGAAATCATCTATGCAAGAAAAATATTTTAGCATATTGTTTAAAATACAGTAAT
Source organism: Protopterus annectens (assembly GCF_019279795.1). NCBI lineage: Eukaryota > Metazoa > Chordata > Ceratodontiformes > Protopteridae > Protopterus > Protopterus annectens. Next base: position 296,659,529 of record NC_056731.1, read on the forward strand.
CTCATATAAAAGAGGTTCCTATTAGAAGACCGAAGACGCATTCTTTCAAATGCGTCTTGGTCGAACTTAAAAGACTGAAAAGGCAAAATATCGGATTGGCTTTTAAGCGAATTCTTTCCCTGGAAAAGAATTTGCTTGGCCGCTACTTTACTTTATCATTTTCAGCACTCTAGTGCGGTCTCAGAGTTGGTATATTTAAGTAGGGGGGTGCTGGGAGTGAAGCCCCCCACTTAATGTAATGTTTAAAGCGTTTTATTTTTTTTTTTTTGTTGGAACACCAATTTTTTTTTCTCTTGGAAAAAAAATCGCTGTTCTGACAGTTTGACATTGTAAGCTTTCACTGACATAGGGTCAATTAATCACCGTTCACTTTTTTAAGCATTTGGTGATCTAATATAGACCCAAATAAAACCAAAGTTAAATTAGCATAAGAGGGAGCAAAAGATGCTCCTGTAGTAATACCAACAAACTATTTGTAAATACATTCAGTAAGCATAAAATAATTATTTATTAAACAAAACTCAACTAACTCTGTGATATAGTATGCTGTTGTGCAGTCATTTAAAAATAATGCATGGCTGAATAAAACATCCCTTTGTTCTATAATGGTATGCAAACTGTGCACATCTAACACCAACCAGTACACATCTTGGGACCATATAACTTTACCAAGGTTTCTTAACAAGTCACCTAAATATTTAATGTATGAAGATAAATACTGAACATAGGGATACAAATAACCTACCCACATTTTCTAAAAGTACACCACATAAAGATACTATAGGATGACCAGGCGATTCGATCATGGTATTTTGGAGATACAATAAAAAAGGCATTCTAGCTGAAGAAGGCACTAATTTATCAAAATCTTTTTTCTAAAAAGTATCCCAGGCTAATGCCTTATAGATTTAAAACTACCAGTACATGCTTCATTAACATTCTTGGATCCATCCATATAGGTATACTGTCGTTAAGGTGCTTCGTGCACATATTAAAATACCGTTTTTTATTCATTGTAACAATGTTCTTCCCTTTGACAGCAGGTGTTATTACTCTAGTTAAATAATCTCTAATATGTTGTAATAACAGCCTATCAGATTTACTTAAATTTTACTGCACATCTTTTTTATGAAAAAATCTTGATAAATCAAATCTACCTCCATATAGGTTCATAGGTTCATAGGTTGGTACTGGGCTATCAGCCCTAGGGTCTATACAAGCCTAGCCATAACAATTCCCTGGTTATTTCTTCCTACACTATTTATAGGTTCATAGGTTGGTACTAGGCTATCAGCCATAGGGCCTATACAATACAATATTGTGTAGAGGCAATTTTTACTAAAAGTGGACTATTAAAAGGAGGTATAAATGTGCTTCTAAAACTTATAGTGCTTAAATCTAAAGGAATGTAATCATTAAACACTTTTGTCTTCCAAAAAAGAAAAACAATTTATCATTACTAGACACATCAGAAATAGAACTATTGAAATGGTTGTTATAATAGCATTTTTATTAATTTTTCAAAAATATAACAGATGTAACGTCCTATATAAACTAAATAACCCAATTTTAGTAGAATAAGCTTGAGGTAATACCATGGGTATGTATTTTAAATCTAATCAGAGCAATTCTTGCTAACATTCCTGAACATGAATGCTGGAAATGTTTACACTAGAAGGTGAAACAATGTTCTGCAGGTTAGTGTCAATCTACAAATCAAATATCCTCTATACATGTTCAAAAGTAACACTTTCATTTGCTGTATCTCTGTTTCTTTGAGGTGGTTGATATTCATTCTGTTGATCATTGTAATTATGTCTTTTTCTTCCTGTACGGGATCAAAAATTCCCTTGTGGATCTACATCTTCCATTGATTGTTGACTATTCTTTTTCTCTGGTTGAGCATCTGTAGCTGCATGGTGAGAACCAGAATCTACACTACAACTACATATAGATCCCCCTGAACTGGTCCGTGATCACTCCTGATGATTATTCCTTTTACAAGAAGTCCAAATGAAAGATTTCTTTGAATGGTTGTTATTAATATCACTTGGCAGCTTTCTCTTCTTACAGTCTACGAAATCCTACTCCAGTTTATGTACTTTCTGATCAACGTCTTTCACTAACTGCTGTGGGTAATATTCAGAAAGTTGTTTTTTTAAATCTTGATGTATTTTTTTAATGCTGTTATCTGACCTGTGCTGTTTAACATCATGTATTTCCATAAGAATATTAACCCAAGTCATGTCACTGCGATGTGCAGCTGCAATCCATCATTCAGCAAATATTTTATCTTCATCATCAGATTTATCAAAGGTGATGGTAGAACATTTAAATGCTCTAAGATCTTGCAGATAAATATCCAGTTGTACATAGTTTCTAAGAGTAGCTAAATTAAAATAAGCATTTCTCTCCGATAAGCTATTTTTTTTTTCAAATTTAATACTTAAGCCTTTCAGATCATTGGCCAACTTACTTTGGTATCCGAATGGAGAGGTGATAAGTCACCAGGCAAAGGAGAGTAGTATTGCTGGAATTTAATTCATCCTCAAGTCCTGGTGAGTACATTCATGAGGTGGACCCTGTTTTTCACAAAATCTCACTAAAACGATACTGATATGTAGACAGTATTTTATATAGCATATGTTATGGACAGAAGTAAGTTACAAAATAAAAAAGATAACTGGTTGCACAAAACCCAGGATAAAAAAATGTTCACTCCTGATAGGTGCACTCATGCCAGGACTGGAAAAAAATGACAGGGTAGAATCCGCAAGACACAGAAACATTCCTACAGTGGGGCTAGGCCAGGCCCAGGGGGGAGATGGCTCAACTGTTATAGAAGGAAGTACTGTTGCTACTATGCAAGAAGCCCACAATTTCCAGACAGAAGATATACAAAAAGATTAAGAGAGAAATTAGAGGAAATAAAATACTTCCACAAGAAAAACTGTCAGAAGCTTCAAATTAAAATGTGTGTTCATTAATACAACAAATTTATGAAAAACATTGCATAGACCAAGAAACATTGGGCCATTTGGAAAAAGAAGCAAATGAGAAAGTGGGAAAATATAAAGAACAAAATCTACAGAATTTTAAAAGGTATAGAAAAGAAATATGGGCATGGGAAAGAAACAGAGATCTGATATGGTACACTATTTACACAAAGGTGAAAGGCAAATTAGTCACTACAAAAAAGGCAGCCCTTAAGATATTTGAAGAGAAATACAGGCAAAGGCATATAGATATGGAAAATTTCACAATACAAAAAAAAAGATCAAAAAGAAGGAATGCAGAACGGATGATTAGTAAAGTCGAATACAGGTTACATCACAGCATGATGGAACAGCAACCCCCCCCCCAAGCAAGGAGAAAGAGGAGGAGCAGGAGACATCTGAAGAAGAAATATGGACATGGGAAAGAAAAAGAGATTTAATATGGTGCAATATTTACGCAACTGAGAAAGAAAAATTAATCAATACAAAAAGAGCAGCACTAAAGATATTTGAAGAGAAATGCAAGCAAAGGTATCCAGACATGGAAAATTTTATAATACAAAAAATAAGACAACAAAGAGGATAAGTAGAAAAGAGGATTAGTAATGGAGAAGTTAAAGAAATAGAAACTGAGATTATGGATTACCTGTGAAATGAAGGATTTAGTGTACAAAATCTAACTCTGATAGCATCACAACAGGATAGAGCAATGGATCCCCAAATTAAGGAAAAACCATTGGAGCGAGAAACATCTGATCTGTTGCCATATAAAAATACTTTGGAGCCTTCCACAGGAAACCACAACAAATGTTCAGTTGGAGTTGCACTGCAAGGGAAGGAACAGAAAACTGTGGCAACTCTGACACAGTCAATGTGGAGTAGTTCCTATATGAAAGAGCAATGGATGACACAGGATGAAACTGAAGACAAGGTGGCACAGGAAGAGCCGCTGGAACTTTTTATAGAATCCTCGTAAAAATGGAGAACAAAGAATCTGCCCTCAGTTTAGAACAAAATGATCTAAGAGAAGAGTTGCTTCATTTAATGGAGATGGACAGACATATTAAGGTCAATGAAAGAAATGGATTACAGAAAGTCAATAAAACCCAAAAAGTTAGAAGTTTGATAATACAAATGAACACAGTAATTAGGATTGTTCAAAGAGCTTCATGCGATATAGCAGAAGCAAATAGGATATATTACTGTACAGCTAAATTAATAACAGATAAAAGTCTTATCACAAAAACACAGGGTAGTAAGGGAAAGGAAGGGGAGAAATCAAATGCCATCATGAAAGTATTAAACAGAGAAAATCATAAAGCAATTAAGAAAGAAGTGCCAGTGTTAGAAGAGTATATAAGACAGAACAGATCAACAAAAATACTTAGAAAGATGTGATAAAAGCAATGCGTATTAACAAAACAGATCAGGATCTATCATACACTACTGCAAAAAATAAACTAAAAATATCAGCACAGATGGAAAACCTTAGAAGAAATGCAGATAAATATAAAGGAAAAGTACAAAATAAGCAATTTATTGATGCAAGTTTTATAGAGAATTGGAAAACAAGGCAAAAGAAATTGAAACACCACCAAAAACAAGAAATAGATACATTTTGGAGAAATGTCTACGAAGATCCTGTGGGACATTATAAAGATGCTAAATGGATAGAAGTAAAAGAAAAAATAAGAAGTTCAAATGTACAGTATATGAAATGGGATGAAGTAACGGCCACAGAGATTGAAACAAAGTTAAGAAAAGCTCCTAATTGGGAAACCCCAGGCCCAGATACAGTACCTGACTTCTGGCTAAAAGTATTAACATCTTCACATGAAGATTTAGCCATCAGTAAGAACTATTTATATGCGCACCCCAAACAGACACCAGTCTGGTTAACAACAGGAGAAAGAAGACTCCTACTTAAGAGTGAACCTGCAAGCTACCCTAAAAACTATAGACTAATAACTTCCCTTCCAGTGACATATAAATTATACACTGGAATTGATGCTGACAGAGTTTATAGTCATTTAGAAGAAAACTCAATCATGGCAATAGAACAAAAGGGCAATAGAACAAAAGGGTAACAAAAGAAAGTCATGTGGAACAAAGGATCATTCGTTGTTATATAAAGTCATAATGGAGAACTGTAAAAAGGGGAAGACTCTAGGTATGGTATGGACAGACTACAAAAAAGCATTTGACAGTATCCCGCATTCATGTATAAAAAAAATTTTAAAAATGTATAAGATACACCCTACACTGATCAATTACATTACAGTGACCATGAAACAGTGGCAAACTGCTTTGCAGTTAAGCCATGATTGTTGTGTCTTTCGGCTTTTCCCGGTTAGGGGTCGCCACAGCGGAACTCCGGTCCGCTAATGATTGGCAGTTGATTTTTACATGCTGAGTTGCCAGCCCTAACACACAGCCTTCAACAAAGGTACGCCCATTCACGCATGTCTCCACGCAGAAGACGCTCTAGCTGAGAGTCGAACCGGTCAGCATCTTACTGTGAGGCGACAATGCTACCGCAGCACCACCACCATGGATATCAGTTAAGCCATGATAAAGGACAAATTATTATTCCAGGGATAAAAATTGAAAGGGGGATATTCCAGGGTGACTCTCTGTCACTGTTGCTCTTTTATCTTGCCCTTAATCCATTAAACTGTCTACTTAACAGATTATATCATGGCTACAACTTGGCTCTCAGGAAACAGCAAAGTGTAAAGACTTCTCATCTTTTTGTGGATGATTCGAAAATGTATAGTTCATCAGATGAGGAACTGAAAGCACAACTGCAAGTGGTCAAAACTTTTTCAGATGATACAGGAATGTCATTTGATCTTGATAAATATGCAAACGCAACCTTTAAAGCAGGAAAACTGCAGCACCAAGAAAATAAAAATCTGGAACAGGAATGTGATACAAATTAACTTGAGCAAGAGGGGGTGTTTAAATACTTTGGAAGTGATGAAGGATCAACAATAAAACACAAACAAATGTGAATAAAACCTAGTAAGGAATATTTTAAAAGACTAAAATTAATACTGAAAACAATAGTTGACATATAATAATAAAGTCCAAGATATAAAGCAATTTGCTCTTCCTGTCCTAACTTACAGTGTTGGAGTGCCTGCCTGCCCCCAAAAGGTGTTGCATTGTTTGGACAGGAAAGCAAGAAAAATGCTTCATGCTCATCAAATAATTTATAAAAATCAGTGTATACTAAGAATATATATTCCCCGTTCTGAAGGAGAGATGGGCCTCCTTGAAATTGATTACATGTATAGATCTGCAATTGTGGGACTACATACATATTTGCTGATCTCACAAGACCCAAATGTAGTGAAAGTTTTGAAACATGAAGAGAATAAATCCAAGATGATGTCCCTGCTTACTTTAGCAGAAGCATATCAGTGTCAAGTGGGAATGGAAATCAAACCAGAAGTAGATAAAAATCAGGTAGCAACTGAATGTGCTAAAAAACAAAAAAAAATGAATATAAGGTAAAGGATCAGATGAAAAGGGAAGAAATGTGGAAAATAGATAAATATAGTTGCAAGTACAGAAAAACTCTTGGAACAGCCTCATGTTGACTAAGATCGAACACATGAATGGTTAAGGAGAGATGAATTTAAACCAAAAAACAAAAGGTTAATATTTGTGGCCCAAGATAGTGGACTACATACATGTTGGTTTATAAAGTCCATTGAACTCATGTAAGGGAAACAGACAACTGTAGGTTTGTAAAACAGAATTAGAAACTGTCACATATTTTGTTGCTGGTTGTGATATACTAATGGCAGAAGTACTGCATACTGAAAGGCATAATAATGTGGCAAAACAGTTGCATTGGGGATTGTGCAAAAATTATAATATTGAAGTAGCTGAAAAACACTGAAAATATGAGCCACAAAGCATTATAGAAATTGATGTTTATATCACATGGGATCACTCATTAACAACAGTTCAATATATAGATGCAAGAAAACCAGATACAGCAGTCCATGAAAAGAGGACAAAAGTAACATTGATCATTGAAATTGCTATACCCAGTGACTACAGTGCCTTACATACAGACAGACACAAAGTCATAAAATACTAGGATTCGCAGGCAGAAATTAGGGCAGTGTAGAAGAAGGATACCAGACAGTTCCAATAGTAGTAGGAGCAATGGGTCTTATAAAAAAAGAATTTACAATAGTATTTAGGCATGTTACTAAAATGCCGCGGTGGTACGGTGGTAGTGTTGTTACCTCACAGCAAGAGGTTCTCCCGTTCGATTCTCGGTTTGGCTTGGGAGTGCCTTCTGTGTGGAGTCTGCATGTCCTCCCTGTGGTTGGGTAGCGTTCAAAAGACATGCGTGAGGAAATGGGAGTGCCTTTGTTGAAGGTTGGGCGTCGAGCTGGCACCTCGGTGTTTCGTAAAAATCTACTGCCAATCATTAGCGGACCGGAGTTCTGCTTTGGCAACCCCTTACCAGGAAAAAGGCAAAAGACAAACAACAACATTTGGGCATGTTACTGATACATGTAACTCCATACGAATTGCAGATGGAGTCATTACTGGGCACATTGCAGGTGCTGCGAAGAGCACTTCTGGCTAACACCAAAGATTGAAGCAACACTAATTTCATGAACTTGAGTCATACTTTGACTTAGGAATGGGGCCCATTCCCATCATGGTATTAGAAGCCTACAAGACTTGGATGAATTAGAGGGTACAGATTAAATAGTCTTGAATGGCTCAACATTAAGTTCATTACATTTCCTGCAATAAGCCGAGAAAAATCATTCTCAACTGTTACACCACACCACCTGTCTGATGAGAATTAACTGTCACACCTGATGTAGAATGTAAGAATCCAATATCATGTAAAAATTAATCTATTGAATGTTGTTATTGTCTGCCTAAAGGAAAACATTTCAGCATATCCACTGAGTGAAAAAGGAGTTACTACCAGAAGCCATAAATATTCAAAAATGACAGAAGAAGAAAAGCATTATAAAGTTAAATGTGTATATTAAGAGGTCTACATATTGAATAGAGTTTAACAATTTCAAAGAAGGCATGGTTAGTAGCATAGGCACCATGCATAAGTAATATATCTACATTAGATGCAAAACTGTATATGTTTCATATTATTTAGCATTACAATGAGCGATTCCAAAGTTCTGAACTGATGCGAGTGCTATGATATTACATGGAGGTGGAAAGAAAAAGTAAAGAAAAAAGTAAGTATTGTGTTCGACAGAGTGAGGGGGGGGGTGATAATGCTATTCACAGCCCATAAAACTTATTGCATTATATGTATGCACACATGCAACCCTTTGGTAATCCACAGCTGTCAGTCCTTCTTGTGGTATAAAAAGCAAAATATTGTAGGTTATGTGTACATCACCTTCTATGCAGCTCACATTATTTGAACATGGAAATTATATACTACAAATGCATGCATAATGAACTCCTTATATATATCATTGATATCTCTATTCCACAGTTATGTTACACTCCATTATGGAGTAATAAGGAGGTTGGAGCTATTTCGACTTAGCAAGGGTAACATTGTCATGTTAAGTAGATGATAGAAGGCCAATTTCATGGAGGAGGAGAACCAGGTCATCTTGCCAGCATGTGGGCAAAATATTGCTCTGTTGATGGGCTATGACAGACACAAGGAGAAGAAGAACAGCCATTGGGCAAAGTTGGTTTCCAACACAATACATTCAGGAGTCATAAGTGCCTGACAGTTGAGTTCATAAGGAAGATTACAGATGTACAGGGCAAGGAAGAAGACACATGGCATCCATACAAGCTGAATACAATAGAACAGAAGTATCTGAGGCTATAACACTTAGTCTAGAAGGGTCAGCTACACTTAGTGATGGGCTGGTAAGGGACATCTCAATGGATGTACCTTTAAACTAAGATGGAAGTAAAATGCTAGGAATCTTAACATGAAACTGCACTCACTGGAAGCCGTTCTCACCTTGGAAGACATTTGTGCAGTCACAGACACCTGGTTCAAGGCTGTGGAGAGCACCCTAGCCATACCAGGTTCCACCTCCTTCCACATTCATGCCACAAACTGAAGGCATGGAAATTAAAGAAGGTGGTGTATCAATATTTATTAAAGATATTTGGTTAAACAGTATGATTCCCTAGGGATACTTCAGGTGCAATTAACAGTTGGTAGGACATCTATCAACTCATTACCAGCTACTGGAACCCCTCCATGAATCAGGACCACTCTCCCTATTTGGATCTACTTGAGTCTATCGAGATACATCTGAAAACCATGGTTTTGGGTGACTTTAACTACCCATCCTTTTTCTGGGTAAATTACTCATGCTCAAACTCACTTGCCCAAAGGTTCCTCAACTTTGTTAACTCCAATCCCCTGGTCCAGCTGGTTGACACCCCCACAAGGAGTGCCAACATCCTGGATCTGGTGCTTACCAATATGGGGGGCTACTATAGCACCCACACTGTGAGGTCTTCCCTGGTGAGATTTGACCACAAATCAGTTTCATTTGAAGTAACTATCACACCTAGCCCCCCCCCCCCCCAGCAGCAAAAAAACTAAAAAAAACTTTTCCAAAGCAGATTATAAGCTCTTATGGGATGGTGTAAATACTGTAGCTTCACTGCACCTCCCCCCCTCAGATGGAACTGGCAACTATGCTGAGTTCTACACCAGTGCTTTATACAAACACCTGTATAACTGCATTGATTCAGCTGTACCTGATAAGACCAAAACAAGCTCCTCAAGGAAGAGCAAACCTGCTGGGTGGACAACTGCTATTAACAGGCCTTACAATAAGAGGAAGAAATTGCTATCTAGGAGTAAGAGGGAGTGAGCCCTAAACTGGAAACACTCTCTCCTCAGCTTAAACAAGCAAATAAGACTTCTTGTGAAGTCCCCCAAAGCTAACTACAAATCCAAATTAGCTTCCTCAACTAAGGACAACCATAAGACATTCTTTAGTTACATCCATAACCTAAAAGGAAAAGCTCAGATATGTGCCTAACTGGTAGTTAATGATACCACATATACTGAGCATGTGGACATAGCTAACCTGTTGGCTGACAGGTTCTGTGAAAACTTCACTCCCCTGTCCCCAACACACATACCCCATGACATCACTACCACCTATCCCCTACCTTGTATCTCTAAAGAGAAGGTCATAAATGCCCTCTCTAAGGCCAAAAACACAGCATCTGTGGCACCTGATAACATCCCAGGCTGCTTCCTACGTGGGCTCCAACAAGAATTAGCAACACCATTGGGTACTCTTTTCAATCATAGTCTATGCACCAGCTTCACCCCTGCTGAATGGAAAACAGCCACCATTATTCCCTTGCCCAAAGGTGGTGCTTCCACTGACCCCATGAACTATAGACCTATTAGCCTGACTAGCCTTTTCTGTAAGGCCATGGAGAAAATCATCATGGGTCTTATCAACAAAGATATAGGTAATCTCCAAACACTTCACCCTACTCAGTTTGGATTTGTCAAAAGGATATCATGCCTGGTAAACCTGGTGGACTTTTTTGAGAGAATCACCAAGGCTGTGGATGAGGGGAAGTCTGTGGATACGGCCTATCTATACTTAGCCAAGGTGTTTGACACTATCCCCCACTCAGGCAACATTGACAAACTCACCCACCTAGCTATCAACCCTTATATCATTCAATGGCTCGCTAACTGGCTCACTGATAGAGCCCATATAGTCAAAATAGGAGAATCCACCTCCAGCAGCAGACTTGTAACCAGTGGTGTTCCACAGGGTTCAGTCCTGGGACCTCTACTGTTTGGAAACTATTTCTTCAGAGTACAAGCAAAAACTAAAGATCTGTGTCTGACAAAGTTTGCTGATTATTGCAAACTGGGAGTGGTCATAGAATCAACAAATGATGTCAACATCCTACAAGAGGGTCTTACAGAAACAAATGATTGGTGCCAAACTCATGGCCTTAAACTCAGTGCAAGCAATGTTCCTTCTAACTACCACATCAATAACATCACCCTAAGTACTCACTGCTAAGAGATCTGAGCATACACATTGACAGCAACCTCACCTTTGATAACCATGTATGCACAGTGGTAAGAAGGGCATTCAATATTGCTCATCTCATAAGTAAGGGCATTGCCTCCAGAGAAAAAAAGTTATCACCTCCCTGTACTCTTCCCTCATCAGGCCAATAACTGAGTGCAACTCCCCTTTTGATATGTACCTTTCCAAGCACCTACAGCAATTGAAGAGGCCTCAAAGGTTCCAAACAAAGAAAATTCAAGGTCTTCAGCATCTGTCCTATGTGGATCATCTGAAATCACTGTAACTTTATTCTGTTTCATACAGACTACTCAGAGACAATCTCTGCTAGCATACAAGGCAATCTCTGACTCTGCTTTATTGGAAATGCTGCATCTCCGTAAGTCCTTCACCTGGTATGTGACATTAATAGAACCTGCTTGAGGGACAGATTTGTCTCCTAAAGGTTACCACACCTTTGGAACAGACTCCCACTTCATGTCAAACAGAGCACCTCATTGGCCCTCTTCAAATGCAATCTGGACGAGTGGATGGGTAACCATAAATTCACACTGGGAGTTCCACCTGTGTCCCTCTTGGACAGAAGAAATAGTTGCTGATTGTGGAAATAAGGGTAGAACTTGGCTAGGCTTGTAAGGGCCCTAGGGCCATTAGCCTAGTAATGTCCTGTGATCCTATGATCCTATAAGGGGGTATAACAGAAGCAGAAAGGAGTAAGTAATTAAGGCAGTAGTAAGAAGGTAAAAAGAGATGCAGAATAGCTGCAAAGGAAAACAACAAAGGTGGCTTAGACCATGACTGAGCAATCATATTGTACAGTGTACAGTATCTGGGTGGAAAGATAAGAAGCTTCAAGCAGAGATGCAGGAGGGCATAGTGAACACTGACGGTATCACAGGAACACGTGTCAGTGACAAATGCAGATGGGATATAGAGTATAGTGCATTTAGGTGAACACTCATAATGTCAGTAAATAAATAAATGATACTGAACAGCTTTTAGGCTGTCATAAGTGTATGAATACAGATGAGATCAAATAATAGTAAGTCCAAATAACAATAATGCTGAACGCCATTTTTATGTAGGTTTTGTTTGTTGTGGGGGTTTACGTTTTATATAGTTGTCAAGGGTGAGTTATGACTGCATTATGAGACATTTTTTTTAGTATTTGTGTTAGAGTATAATTACTGGTATGATTACCAGTGAAGGGTAGCAATGAGTCTTATTTTGAGGAAGATTTATCCTTTGTCTAAGGTGGTGCGTCAGTAGAGTTGATGTAGTCAAGTCTGGGGATGTGGTGGTGGGCTTGGAAAAAATTTGTTTTTTGTGTTTTTTTTATTTTTTATGTTTTATTATATTTTGTTTTGTGTACCTTGCTTTTTCATTTTTTTCAGTATTGCATGTATTTAGTTTGGAGGTGTTCATTATTTACTGTTTTGGTGTTTTCTTTTAGTTCTGTTTTTCATTTGATGGTTACAATTTTTGGCTTCTGACCATTGATTACGTAATCAGAGTATGGATGTGTCTGGGTATAGGCTATCAGAGAAGAGAGAGAGAAAGTTGGGTTGAAGTAGCAATCTACATTATGCAAGGCTAAAGGCATCAGATGTGAGGTCAGTGAGAGGAATAAAAACACCAAACCAAAAATGAGGCAAAGGTACAGCAAGGTTCAGGAGCTCATACACAGTAGTAAAAGTAAATGAAGGAAGGAGAGCTAGTAGATTAATACAGTGTCTTATCCACCAGTTACTCGAGAGGCAGATAAGAGACTGCAGGAGTGAATAAAGAATTAGAGAAAGTGAAACATGAAAGTAGTCAAGGGGGTTCTGAATTTTCCATGAGCTGACTGGGAAATTCCAAGCTGTAGTGTAGAGAGACAATGGGCACAGACTGAGGCCTTGAACCATGAGGGTTTCAACTAACTGATGCGGTACTATATCAGAAAGGACACAATTCTGGAGGTGGTCCTAACCAGTGCAGAGGGTGTCCTGGACATCCAGTTTAAAGCAGCATGAGTGGAGTGTTAAAATAAAAAGACAAAGGTGATGGTGTGGGATTTTAGAAGTGGGGGTTGTGCTTTGCTGGTACAAGTGGTCAAACATGAGTTAGAAGACTGGGACCAAGTAGAAGGTGTATTAAACTATGAGAATGGGTTAAGAATGGAGCAGTTAGGGTTATAGACAATGGCATAAGGAAGAGGCACAAAGACAAATGGAGAAATAGAATTTGCTACATAAAAATGTAAATTTATCAATTAGGGCAAAGATGAGGCAGGCAAGAAATGCAAAGGAAATGGAAAATGAAGGAGGTGCAGTACAGGAAGGCTGCAAAAAAGCCAAAAAGATAGTAAGGGAAGCAAAGGCTAAATTTGGAAGCAAATTGCCAAAAGGGATTAAGAAAAGCAGCAAAAATAAACAAGGGAGGAACAGAACTGAACAACGCTGAGCAAAGATGGAAGTAAGATCAGAGAAAACTGAAAAAAAAACAAAGGTATTGAATGAATGTTTTTCATCTATGCTCATAGAGAAAATCAAGGGGTGGATTCCATCCTATAAGGGAGGCAGAACAAAAGGGGGAGAAATTGAATAGATACCAAAATAAATAGAAAGGAAGGTCGCAGAGAACTGGCTGCGCTTAGGAAGGATAAAACACAAGTATCAGTTGGGATAAATCCCCGAGTCCTCAGAAATCTGGCCAATGTGTTGACAATTTCCTAATAGAGATCTTCAAAAGATCACTGGCTAGTGAAGAAGCGCCAGATGACCAGGGGGCAAGAACTGTTGTGACCAGATGACTGTGGTTCCCTTGTACAAAAGGGAAGGAGAAGAAAAAACTTCAGTCAGCTTCAGGTCTGTTAGCTTAACATCAGTAGCAGTAGAAGCAATGGTCACTTGTGGCATGTTTGTTGACACTGTCTTAGGATGACTTTAGTATGCTCAATCCTTTTGTACCTTACTTGGACGATAAGGCCACCATTAAAAGGTTCCGGCTGCTACCTTGTTGTGTGTTAGTTCAACACTATGTCCCAAACACATAGTAGACTAACACTGAATGATGGCCCTGATGATGCTCCAGTCACTGCTTAGCAGAATACGCATCTCTCCAGTGTGGAAATGTCATTGACTCATGCAGTGTGATAACACTGACCAACATCATGAAGACCTTGAGATGTCTGTGGTGACTATAATATAATGGGCTGTTGCTGATGGTGTGCTTGCCCAAGTGGAAGATTTGGAGGCCAGCTGGGAAGGCCTTTCACTACTGGCTGTCCCTGCTGATGCAGCACTGGTGAAACAGGTAGACATGTAGAAGGTGCTGTTGTAAAACAGGTTGTTGCTGAGACCAGTGTCCTCACACAACATGTTGAGAAACTTCTGAGAGGTTGTAGAAATGCAATTTTGGTCTGCATTGACCCTGGAGATGATTGAGAAGAGGTAGTGTGTTGTTAATGCAGGTGGCTGTGATTTGACACATGTAGAGACAGACAGTCATCAGTTTACATCTATGCCATTATGGCAGTGGTCTCAAGGATGTTCTGACTCTACTCAACATTTTTTTCCTGTGGTATTCTTTGGTCAGCAGATACCAGTGTTTCTGGTGTGCAAGCCGTGATCAACTTAAATAGAATGCCGATGTGTCACTTTTTTCGTGCCTCATGACTTAGATCAACTCTTTATTTCATGCCCCTATGTATGACTACAGAGATATTAACGGGGAACACCATCGCCTTCGCCATACAAGTGAGGTGATGTGACTGTCACTATTCTCAGTATTATTTGAGCACCCTGTGACAAGGTGTTAGGTTTACAGCACACATGCCTTCATCGCCCTGTTGGGGTCACATTCTTCATACCTTAAAAAAAGCCATATTTGATCTGAAATGTATCATGTATCACCACAACCAGATGGCATCATGCTGTGCTGACAATATCCATTGTAATGATGATTGCAATGCAGACAGATTCTTGTACCACATGTCACTGTTAGAATTAGGAAATTTCCTAACTGTAATATGTTGACTAATGAAATAAATATGTTTGATCAAGATTCTTTAAATGGTAAGAAATAACTATAGCTGATTAAATGGCATGAAATGATAAGAATTAAAAATAAGTACACCGAACTTAGTACTGTGGTTGAAGATGTGGATTCAATAACTGATGAAGTAAATGCTATACTACATTGTTCCTGTCCAACTAGTGAAATGCACGCTAAAGAAATTTTGAGCCATCTTCATTCTTCTTCTGTTCCCCTGAGCTTTTCTCATGTAATTCTAAACATAGTGTAGAAGACAGTGTCTTGTCTACTAGTATATTTGTAAAGGACACAGTCTTTTTGACAGGTTGGACAACACAACAGAGAAGTTGGTAAAGAATTTCAGATACCAGAAAAAAAGTCAGAACCAAACCCAGTACTTCTAGTGTACAAGATAATGGTCATCTAACTGGTAGAATAAATTGCAGCATAGTGTTTTAGAATTAAATCACTTTACTATCTACCACCCACCACCATCACCACCCTACCCCCAGAAAAAAGGGATGGAAAAGAAATGCATAGAATCTCTGGCCAAAATGCTTTAAGAAGTAACTTAATAGTTAAAGAGATATCTAACATGTATGTTCAGCCTGTCCAAACAGAACCCTTCACACTAAAAAATGATAATGGTCTCATGATAGAGAGTCTTTATGGTGTGGTTTAAAGCATTTGGTATTAAGAATCTATCAGGGAAGGAGTGCAGTATCTTGTTTAAGTGGTGTTAGGTAAAGTGACATTAAAGAAGACTTGCTTAGATTTTTTTGCAAGATTCCTCTACACTTTAGTTGTTTCATTAGCAGGACTGAGTGACATTAACCAAACAGAGATGCAAAGAATGCAATTAATAGATGGAAATAAATGAGATCTATTGGAGTACAGGACATAGCCATCTCCCTGGGGGAATATGCACAGATTTGAAAATGTTTCCTAAGTACCATCTTAGCCAGTGGAGAAAGATGATACTAACTGGGATAATAACCAGGATGGCCAACGCATTTTAGACAATACCTGAATTCAAACGTGAGAATTGTACTACGAATAATGGTAATGTGTTGTAAAACTAGACATACTAATACCTGGTTCGACAAGCTCCTTATAATAGAAAATAAAAAATGTGATAAAAAGTTTTGACAGCAATATTGACTAAAGAAGAAATTTCAGCATCTCTGATATGAAATTTTATAAATTAGCACAATTTTATTATTATTAAGACAGGTAAAGGAGTATAACTATCAGTAAGTAAAAAAACATTGTCACCATCTTTTATTTGTTGAGATGATAAAGTTATAGGAGTGAACAAATGGTGGGTTTATAGAAGACTAAATATAAAGCCTCTAGAAATAATAACAAATGCTTAGTAAAATATGTACCACTATCAATGGAGGACCTGATTTTCTTCAATACTTTCTGGGTATCATTCTTTTCAAATAAGAAATAACTTAGAACTGGGTTTGTTAGAAATTATAACCATAGAAAGATGCATAAAAATTTAACATTTCCAACATGAAACTCCAGAATTGTTGATATTGCTTTGGCTGCTCCAAATCTGACTATATATCATTTAAAACAATATACCCTACCCCTATCCCACCCCCCACAGCCCCTTGGCACTTCAAATTAAGACATGTTTTGCTTACTATCAAAAAATAAGCTTCTTCTGAGAATTAATGTATTAAAATATTATCAAGGTAACTATGACATAATCTGCAAGCAGTTTAAAGAATGGCAGTGGAGTAGACTAATGGATGTGAAGTCTACTGTCAATGTTTGAAATTATTTTGTAACAAATTACATTCTCTGGTATGAAGAGTTGTAGCTAATGTAGTATTAGCAAGTTCCTCTATTGTGGAATAGACAAATAAAAAAAGTATATGCCAAAATGAAACATCACTAGAAAACACATAAAATGCATAAACATCACTAGAAAACACATAAAATGTATAAGACTGATATTAATATTAAAAGAATGCTGGCTAGCTTTAACTCATTTTAGCGAGCAGGTTCATAGAGTAAAATCAGTCACAGTTTAAAGCTGTCTGAAAATGCCAATATGACCTCTTTGATTCTTGTTGCCAACAGTAAAAATAAAGCTGTATACAATAACATAACTTAACACACAACAAGTAGGTTCACCTGAGAATGAGCTAGTTAATACTCTTAGTAATAGTTTTAACTTTAATGCTTTACAGTCCGATTCTACTGACTATGGATTTCTGATGGGAGGTCAGCAATCCACCTTCCAACACACAAGCCGCTGACACCAGGTTGATGAATGGACTAACACTCAGGCAGCTGGACATACCGACTCTATGCCATTAGTGTTACCTGCTACAGTGAGGTACTGAATGACAGATGACCTCTACCATAGATGGCTGCCCAATACCATAGATCATACACATATACAGTTACAACTACGAAGAGACATGCATGCTACGGGAGTGGCATCTTATCATACATCAC
The DNA here is from genome assembly GCF_019279795.1 of Protopterus annectens. Taxonomy (NCBI): domain Eukaryota; kingdom Metazoa; phylum Chordata; order Ceratodontiformes; family Protopteridae; genus Protopterus; species Protopterus annectens. Next base: position 296,677,086 of record NC_056731.1, read on the forward strand.
TGCATACTGTATCCTTTACCTGTAGCATTTCTGCTTGATCACAACACTCTCCCTTCTTTCATATTAAAATGTGCACCTCTCAGTTTAGCCCTCCACCGCCCCCATTTCCTTTGCCATGGTGGGCAGTACTGTATTTAAATATGTCACCCTTCTCCTAGGCTGTTTACATCCTAAAGCATGCTTCCACAATTTGGCAAACTCTAATGTATGTATGTATATGTTTGTCATCTGATACAACACTGAGGTGAATTGTCTGCAGTACTTATAGAAGCTGGGGTTCTGTCACCTTATTGTGTCAGTGGATTGGCTGCTGACATGCTATGGTTTTATCTTCTTTTAGAAATCTAATAATTACAGTATAGTACAAAAATGTCTTAACTCTGGCTTGCAAAGTAAGGCTGATCTTATTAAAGATGCTTTAGCCAAGATTAAACCAAATTGTTGCTCAGGTGTAGGCAATATATTTGGTATTTTTATTACTAAAATTGCTAATGAAATTAAATCAGCTTTATCATTCCTATTGCATCATTGAATTAGGGCTTTATTGCAGAATGTTGGCAAAGGCATACATTGTTCCAATATATAACGAGGGGTAACAAGGACCTGTACACAAATTACTGACCAATAGGTCTTACATTCATTAGAAGGGAATGTTCTGATTGCACCATTCTTAAAAATGTTTCATTATCTAGTTATTCAATTCAGGATATTCTACAACATTTATTTATTAATTCCATATTATGCACTTTTAATTTTACTCATTTTTAATGTTCATATATTTAGTCTCATTAAAAGCCTTTGATTCCTTTTCATTAACAAATATACTTGAAAGTCTTAGTCATTTACAGATTACTCCATCAGCTGACTTTTGGCTTTCCATCTGATTATCTATCAAGTTTTTACAAGTAAAAATTAAAAACTATATCATTACCTAGGAATATCACTCTTTGAGTACCACAGGGGTCCATTTTGCAGTGTTTTGTTCCTCTTTGTCGTACAAATCATAAAAGGCAACAGTAGGGTACAGTGTTTTAAATTTGTGGACAGCTGTAAGCTTGGTTCAGTTATTACCAAAAGTGAAAATCAACAGGAATTCCAATAATTTGCAAAAATGGATAACAAGCATCAGTCTTAAATTTAATACCAAAAACTTGATTTCCATGGAAATAAATAGTTATTAGCATTAAATATTATGGCTATGCTACTGATACTGTAATCTGGACCAAAGAGTAATACACAGTGATTTAAATACTATCATACAAAACAACCTAATGTCAATAAGATCATATGAAAAACTTATGTCAAGATTCATATTGTTTTAGATTTGTTACATCTAGGGGCATGAGAGTTCTTATTCCAGTCTTTAAGACCTTGGTATGCCCCATTACTGAGTGGTAAATTGTTATAGATACTCAATATATGCTATAGTGCATTTAAATGTATTCAAATATTCCTTTACTAAAGAGTGTGGAGAGTCAAAGACTTTAAATATTCAGAATTACTTGAAAAGTTTAATTTGCATTTTGTCTCATATTAGATCATTAGTGTAATTGTTTTATATTTAAAGTTTTTCATTGTAACAAAAGCTATCCACATAGGGAAATGATAAGACAGGACATCAATGTAATATTAGGAATTTAAATATGATTTTTTTGTTTTTACAAACAGACTTCACATTTTAAGAACTGTACTTTTAGAGATGACAGTATTAACATTTGGGATCATTTACCCTTACATCAATAAGTAGCTAATTCTTTACTAAAGTTCAAGCTGGCAGCAGAGAAAAGTTTAGGGCAGCCTATTAGGGATTCCAAGCCCATAAAACACCCTTCATGTAACTTGGGAACATTGGTGTAGGAGCCTTACAAAACTATTTATTTTGTTAAGAATGGCAAACAAACCAACCAACTTGTATAGTACTTAGCAATGCATCTTGTCAGGAGAGGATTTTTTTATACACCATATTCATACTTTTAATAAATATTCTGTAGTCCAGATACACCGGATTACTGCATTGTTACAAGTACATTATGTGAAAAAATAAAACTGCATTTTTTATGAGGCATCAGATTTATTGTTATTTATATCCAAATGAATAGTTGTCATTACAATGCCTATCCCAAAGCCCTATATTTGAATATATTTGAAACCACAAAGAAGAGGTTTTCCCTACCTATTTTTCCTTAATTTATTGTAAAACATAAACTGTAAAACAACAGAGGAAAGCACAGATGAAGTAAAGGAAATGACAATCTTTTATTTTACATATAACATACTTGTTTTCATACTGACATCCTAATAAATTTTATTACCAAAGTCCATAAAATATAATTCTATAGGTTTCACCCCAAGAAAACAGAAATATAAGCTCGCCTTGGTATTATGTCATATTATACCATTCTCCATGCTAGGTATTCTGTCATATTATGTCATTTGCCATGCTAGGTATTATGTCATACTATACCATTCTCCATGCTAGGTATTCTGTCATATTATGTCATTTGCCATGCTAGGTATTATGTCATACTGTACCATTCTCCATGCTAAGTATTCTGTCATATTATGTCATTTGCCATGCTAGGTATTATGTCATACTATACCATTCTCCATGCTAGGTGCTATGTCATATTATATCATGCCCAATGCTAGGTACTGTGTCATATTACATCATTCCCCAAGAGCCAGATAGCAAATGTTTCATAGGTTCACAGGTAGGTACTAGGCTATCGGCCCAAGGGCCTACGTAAGCCTTGCCAACAAGGTTCCCTGGCTTACGTCACCCAAGAAAGTTATTTTCCTGTGCCACTGTCGAGCAGAGACACAGAAGTGATCCCCAGGGTGTATTTCCTATTTCCCATCCACTCTTCAAGATTTTTCTTGAAGAGTGCTAATGAAGAACTTTGCTTGACATAGATGGGTAGCCTGTTCCAGAGTATGGGAAGTCTCTGGGACAGGAATCTATCCCTCCAGCATGTCCTGCTTATTGTGGTGACAAGGTTTAGGTCTCTAGAACATGTAGCTTGGAGAGATTGTGATTTCTTTAGGTGTAGCATGTCCAACAGCTCTGGGTTTGACATAGCTTTATATGTTAGGCAGAGATCACCTCGGAGTAGGTGATATGCTACGGAGTAAAGCTGGAGTTTTTTGAGGTGATCAGTGTATGGCATTTGTTTGAGGCCAGTAATCCTCTTTGTGAGGTACTTCTGTGGCTTTTCCAGCTGCTGCAGATGTCTTATGAGGTACATTCCAAAAGGGGCATTGTACTCTATAATGGGTCTAATGAGTGTCAAGTGGAGGGGAACAATGACCTCTTTTTTCCTGGATGAGAACCCTTTTATGATGAGGTGTGCCACATAGAAGGACTTCCTGACTATTGTGGCGATGTGACTATCAAAGGAGAGACTACTGTCCACCTGGGTCCCAAGGTCTCTTATCATGCATTCGGTGTTAAGTAGATTCTGCCTTTGTGGTAGTTCATGGGTACAGAGTTTTTACCAAAAGGGATGACACTGCACTTTTTGGCATTGAGCTTGAGGCCATGGCTCTGACACCAGGCACTTGTCTCAGCGAGGCCCTTCTGTAGGATGTCCACATCATTTGGGGATTTGATTATGGCTCCTAGTTTGCAGTCATCTGTGAACTTCATTAGCCAGAGGCCTTCTGTGTTAGCCTGTACTTTAGAGAAGTAGATACCAAACAGGAGAGGTCCCAGGAGAGAACCCTGTGGTACTCCACTTGTCACTGCTTTGACGTCAGATTTGGAGTCTGCAACTTTCACAGTGTGGGTTCTGTCAGTGAGCCAGTTGGCAACCCATCTTGTGAAGTAGGGATTTATACCTAATTTAGTGAGTTTAGCTATAATTCTAGAATGAGGGATGGTGTTGAAAGCCTTGGCGAAGTCAAGATAGGCTGTGTGAACCACCTTACCTTAATCTACAGCTCTGGTGTGATTAACAAACGTCAGTACCAAATGTACACCTACTGTGACCACATAGAGCCCTTCTTCTTCTGATAACCATGTACCTTTCAGAATGAAATCTCCAAAAAACAAAAATATTTCTAAATAAATAAATATAATAAACCATGTAGCTTTCCATTATTATCTAGCTAACAGAACACTTTTCATCCTGATTTTAGTAGTGCATTTCAACTTTGGCACCAAAATAGTAGCAAATAATTTAATTTGAGTTAAGAACTCTATTGTCCCCTACCAGATCACCTAGCATGTTTTAGAAATATTCCTCAAAAATGCTTCCAGCTTAGAACAAGTAGTAAAGACTTGTTCCTAAGATTCCCATCATCTCACCTCCATGACTCCAGTGAAACTTTTGTATAGATGGCAATATCTGATGAAGTTTCCCTTAAGAATGAAGTCACAGCCCTCACCCACCAAACAAATAACCTCTGGCTTGTAGAGGTGGTAGACTGTGATGGGATATATAATAAGAGGATCTTATCCTTTGCCTCCATGTTTTGTGATAAGACTGTAAAAATATTATCCTGTCAGTGTTTCGGTGAATTCCTGTAACTCCTTATAGAAGAAAGAATGTGATGAATAGCATTTCTTGGTAAGGGAGAGCAAAATCCTAGGAGTACTCTTAGGTGAGTTAACAGATAGTGACTGATGATTATTCATATTTTCAGTAAACAACTAGATAATCCTTAAAGAATCAAAATCGGTCTAATTTTCCAGTCAATACTATCTTTAGTACATTTTAAAAGTACTATCCTCAGCCTTGCAGATATACCCAACAAAAGTCCTGTCTGTAGCCCACCCCTCACATCAACATAATACTTCTGTGACCGTGCCTTTCCTATGTACTTACTGTCATCTCTCTTTTCACTGCATTCTACCTCACCAACTCATTGCACACTTACATTTCTCCAGGAATTATCTTAGACTATTCCTCCCACAATCACTTCCAAATTTGTTTTTACTCAAGCAGTTTTTACTATACTAAGCTCCTAAAGTTTCTCAGCAGAAAGCAGTACATATTATATATTTGCCTTTTACAAAACACAAATACCTCAATCAACAAGCCTAAAGATTTTTTCATCAGTCTGTATTAACTATACCATAAAATCATCCTGTCTTGGAACACTCAGCATAATCCATGTCCAGCACTTCCAAGGGTGCCTATGCCACCACTAACACCATCCTTCATAGCAGAATGCAAGGTTACTAAAAATTGAAGGTATTACTACATGTAGCATTAATTACAGACAAACCTTAATAGAAAACTGGCTTATACTCAAAGAGTCACATATTGTGCCTATCTCAGAATCCTGGTGCAAGGATGACTTCTGCCCCTCCAATTCCATCCACATTATTTACCATATCCTTATGGACAACAGACCAGCATTAGACTGGGAAGGGGCACTATGATTCTTATTAAACAACTCTCCACCCTTCAATTTATACAGTATAAAGTGGAAAATATATATGATGACAGAGGTCCTAACTGGGTGACTGCTCTTATTACCTTGGGAGAACACATTCACCTTTGCCAAGGTACTGTGCACTCATCTGGTTCCAAGTTTAGTATGTTTCACCCATCTTTTCTTAAGGTCTTGGCTAATGAAATTGACAGACCTCTCAAATACATCTACAATCTCTCTCTTACCACAGGTAAAGTCCCTTCAACTTTCAAACATTCTGTGACCTTACTCTTTCATAAGCCCACTGACCTTAAAGGATTTAGACTCCTGTCTATTATATGTCCCATCATAAATATCTTCAAAACACTCCTCTATAAACAAAACAAGACATATAAATAGATATGGACTGCTGTAAAACAAGACATATAAATAGATATGGACTGCTGTAAAACAAGACATATAAATAGATATGGACTGCTGTAAAACAAGACATATAAATAGATATGGACTGCTGTAAAACAAGACATATAAATAGATATGGACTGCTGTAAAACAAGACATATAAATAGATATGGACTGCTGTAAAACAAGACATATAAATAGATATGGACTGCTGTAAAACAAGACATATAAATAGATATGGACTGCTGTGCAATTAGCAGCATGTCTTCAGAAACTTCATTAGTACCATCACTGCACTTACCACTGTCACTGGTACACTTTTTTAAGCAATGGTCTCCTGTCAAAATTGATTTGTTTATTGATATGGCAATCGTCTTTGAGACCATAAGCCACAGTTTCCTGCTAAAAACTGTAAACTAAACTCTAGTGAAGATATAATTACATGGTTTCAATGCTATGTAAAATAGAATCGTCCATGTTTGTTCAAGAAATGCTTTCTCTGAAAATGGTAACCTTAACTGCAGTGTTCCCCAGAGCTTATTACTGGGGCCACTTCTATTTTTCATCCTTATAAATAGCACTAATTATGACCTGAATGACCTTCATCTCTTAGTCTATGCATATGATATCCTCCTGACAGACTCTAGTAAACACCTCTAAACCTTGCAACCTAAGCTTCATGCAAATTTCTTAAAATTAAATTCCTGGTTATTCAGCAATCCCATTGAACTCAGCTAAAACAAATGTAATGCTGTTTACTATACTCCACAAACTTAATTCCTGCCTCCCTATAATACTTAAGCATAAGAAAGACAACATCATGCTAAATGTTAACCCACTAAAACAAGTATTTGGGAATCATATTAGAACTAATATTCAATTTCTCCCTTCATACTAAAAACATTACTGCTAAGCTACTTACCCAAATGAAACTCTGCTACAGCATCTCCCAAACCTTATTCCCCCCTAACACATGCAGCTATTGTCAAAAATGTGCTAATTCCTAAACTGGAATATGTACTACCCCTTCTTTGTCTTCATTACATTAACAACACACACATACCACAAAAAACTGAGAGTAAGATATTCTGGTTTGCAGTCACTGTGACCTGCTAAAGCAAATCAGTGGGCTCCCTAAACCTAATCAAGCTATCTCCCCCATAGTATCTTAGTCTACAAAGTACTCATTTGTGGTTACTCCCCTCCATTAAAAAGCTACTTTTTATTAGAGAAGTTAACTACTCACTAAGAAACATTCAGAATGACTCCATCATCCTAGCTCAACAACAATTTAAAAACTCCAGTGGCAAAAGAACATTCCCCAGAATTGAGCCTCCAATATGTAATTCCCTAAAAAATGAGGTCAGAGACAATCCAACTTACGTTAAGGCTGGTTTGAATATTTGTATCATTTTAAAAAAACAGGATGAACTGATATGATGAGCCCAAAAGTCCAAGAGTCCAAAGAACTGCAAGCAATACTTCAAACCAAATTTATTAAGTGCTTTTGTCTTGGTCGATGTCAAGACTTCTTCAGAAATCATTTCATTTCATCAAATCAGTTCATCCTGTTTTTTTAAAAAGGTTTTGGCTGTCAAGAGTAAAATGTTCACCTTTTTTGTTCATATTTGTATCATTAAAAACTGAGTATAAATGAAATTGCTTTCATGACGCTGACAAAACGCTAAAATATCATTCACCACACTAATAACTGTTACATATATATGTACTTATATTATGTTTACTATAACTAGTAATGCTCTAATTCTCTTGGTTGTTTATTAATTACTGTTTAATTTCAGTTGTTATTTATACCTTATTTGAATTATTACTCCTGGATCGTGACTGAAAAAAGTAAATAGACCAGCTTACTGTACTCGGTTAACAAACTGAAAGAAATAGGTAAATACATAGGTAGGTAGATAAATGAAGACAGTAAAACTTCATTGCCATATAACTGGTTTGAATACCTACTCTACTGTTTCCTAACCTCTCAGAGCAAGTCTGTTCTACCGTATGGTAAGCTTGTCTATTACCATAATTGGATCCAACTGAAACAAATAGTTAAATAAAAGCATTCTGTACTAAGACGAACTTTTGAATGCTTTCAGAGTAGATAGTTTCAAGTAAAAGCCCTAAAATATCAGAGACATACCTCTCAACTGTATAGATTTTTGGAGAATGTCCAGATTTTTGCCTCATATTTTTGGTCGTTATTTTATACAATTATGGTTTGGCAAATCATTGAAGACTGAAGTCAGAAAATATTAACAAAGATTTGAGTTTCAGACTACATACCCTTCAGAAAAGTTATACTAATGCAAAACCTGTTATTCTATCAAATTTCTAAATTTGCAGCATCAATATTTAAAAAGTGTCCCTATTTTTGGGCCTTTGTCCCTTCCCCATGATTTATGGCATTGTCCAGATTTTTTGCTCAAAGAGGTTGAGATGTATGCACAGCGATATCAGTTTGATGACCACAGTACTAACTCTGCAACCTCAATCTTACTATTATACCCCCCCAAAAAAAAAGAAATCCCCTTACACTCCCATTCTACAGCTTGCAGTTTAATATCATCATCTATAAGTGAATCCAGGTTGTACTCAAGGTGTCAGAATAATTAATATACTGCCTGTAAGTATGACCCCAAATGGGGATGTTTTAAGTCCACCGTCTGACCTTTACTTGCCATCATCTGTACACCCACTCTAGGTCTGAAGGGGGTCTAGAAATACCTGCTTATCTGCATAATGTACTTATTATTGGTTTTCCTGGAGAGATGAACCATGAAAGACAAAACAGAATAGAGAATTTTAGTATCAAGGTAGCCTTTGCTCATGAGGAATAATTTATTTTATCCAATAACTTACACATATCTATAAAGCATCCTGTAAGTATTTATTTTGGGTTTCACTGACATGTTCGAGCTTAACTGAGATGCATGACTCAAGAATCTAAGTACCAATTGCCTTAGCCAGCTGCTAAAATTAGAATTATTGAATCATATCATCAGGTAGACAGAAGGCTTGAGATATAAGATTTTTAGTCCTAAATAACACAATGTCCAAGAATTCCCCAGATTCCCATAATTTCAGGAACTAAATTTTCAAGCTGGGGCGGAAAATAAAAATGTCACCTGCATGCATAGTCTGCAGACCCAAGTATGAGTATAATTGTTCATGCTCTACTCATCAAACCTCTCCTAATTTTCAGCACCAACAACTCTATGTCCAGTGCAAATAATAATAATGGCAGATATTGATGCCCAATTCCTCTTAGAATATTATAATTGCTGGAGATAGAGGTCCCATCTGCTAGCTGAATTATAATTTCAGAAACTTGTCTGGGAACCTCAAACAAGCTACAGTGACCTTAAATATTACTAACTCGCCCTTTTAAAGCCATGCTCTAAATACAGGCCTCTTGTTAGCTGGAGATGGGTTCCTGTGTGTACTCTTCAGATGAGGGACTGCACACATTTGCTGTTATGCCTGCCTGAGATAAGTCTTGATTCACATAAATGTTTATTGGTGTCACAGATTTTACTCATGCAGTCCATATGTTCATACTGATCTTGGAATCTATATTTAGAACTAGTATCAGCCTATTATGTCCAAGGTGAACATTATATATGTATGTATGTATGTATGTATGTATGTATTTATTTATTTTGGCCAGGTAAGTGAACTGATACTTTACAAACCCTTTCCTACCATGACCAATGCCACAAGGACAAGGGTAAATGCAATATGCTTATGCAGAGTTTATTGTAGAATAGCACCCAGCAATTTTTATTTTTATTTTTGGCAGGATGGCGAAAGAAAATAAGTGTACCAGAGAAAATCCATGTGCACATGGGGAGAGCATGCAAACTATACACAGACAGTGACTACAAATCACAAATGAAGCTAATACAGTGGAGTTATAAGACAGGGATGTTAAATAAGCCATCTTGCTGCCTACAGAATCCCCTGTGGTTTCATCATCTTCCATCCCCTTTTTTCCCACTTTCTACATGCGGTCAGGGTATCATGTGAACTGTCGCTATCTCTCTCTCTCTGTTCAATGCCACTTTCCTGTGGTTGCAAAAAGGAAATGTTTTCAAGAAGGTAGAAAAACTAGGCTTCAGTTCTTATCATGAATGATAGCTATGTTACAAGGATTTCCCTCGGTGTTTTAGAAATTATTTTTCTAGCTCATTTAGCAGGCAATGAAAGCAGTGTACCTTTGGTTATCTCATTCACATACTCTCTCTCTCTGTCTCTCTCTGTCTCTCTCTCTCTGTGTTTCTCTCTCTCTGTCAATGAAAAGGCTAAGAACTTGCTTCTGTGTCTCATCACGTAATCCAGAAAACTCCCTTTATGCATGTGTGATAGGACTGCCGGAATCTTTATGAATGTCCATATTACTGTTTGCAAAGAGTGTCCACATCTTTGGGAGGAAATAAAATGTGTTCTGCATGTTAATTTAGCTCTGTGAGAGGACTTCTAAGAGCCTGTGATGTATTCTCAGTATCTAATGTACTTACAGTATTAAACTTTGAAATATCCTGGTCAATTTTTCTCAGCACTGTAATGATGCACCTGCATTCATGAAAAGACTGACAGTCTGCATGCAAAGGGAGTCTTAAGAGATTAAGAATGCTCTAATACTTCTCATTTTAACCTTCCCATACTGAAAATGATAAGGACTGGGTCTGCAGTGTCCTACCTTGTGATGAAACTAATGGCTTCCATGTGAGAGCTACCTGAGCTTAGGTTCCAGTGAAGGACTGGAGTGACTATTTTTGGTTGGCCAGTTTCCACAGGGGGTTGACTAGATTTTGATTGGCTGCTTCTGTGGGGATGGAGCTTTACAAGTAACAGCTAAGACATCTTATTCCTCCATGCTATCAATGAGCTAAATTTCACTGCCATCCTTGTGTCAGCTTAGCTTTGCTGTTGTAATTGATTCTACTGCAGTTTCATTACACACAGTGAACTCACTGTCATGTTTTAAACTTATTAACTTACTGACTGCACTTTGTGTGGCTCCATCACTGAAATTAACCTTGTTGTTCTGTTGACTGTAAGTAATTAAGTTTAAATAATATTGCACTGCCGGGCCTTGTTGTTGTGGTTTCATTCGCTCCATAACATAATACTGCAGGACTGCCACTTGCTGATACTGGTCAGACAGAAATCAAATTCACTTATTATCTCAGCTCTTGATTGCACTTTTTGAACATCAATGTTGTTGCATTTCTGCTTGTTACTGATTGCTGTTCTGTCATGCCATTTAAAGTTGCTGTTCTACAGTACTGCGTTACAGAGTATTTGGTTACCAATCTCATCTGATATACTTTTACTACTTGTACCAACTTACTGACTTACTTTCAGCACTGAAACTATTTGCTCAGCAGTTAATGCTCTTGGAACTGTTCCACTGAGTCAGATTATCTGTTTCTCGTTGATGCTGCTAATTGTGCAGAGACCACATTAGCCCGTTCAGTAAAGATCCATCCAGCCATTCTCAATCCCTTTTTCCCATTTTTCACAAGGGGTCGGGGTGTCACTTCAACATTGGCAATCATCTCGATGCAAGGGTTACACCACTGGGCGGCTAGATATCCAACATAAATTTCTCACCTGTTATTTATTACCTTATTGGTCCTATGTATTGCTGTCACTTTAGTATTTTTTGCACTTGTGAATAATACATTGGTCCCATCTCATATTCTTGCATCCTTTTGCCATATCCTGTAGTATCCTATTTTCTAGTCCAAGCCATTGTGCTCTACTGTCTTATACTAAGTAGAAAGTTATTAAGCTGCCCGTTTTCTTATACCCCTACCTGTACTGTCCATTTTGGAATCTTGGTCAGCTCTGTATTGGCCATTTTTGAATCTCGGTCAGCTCTTGAACTTCCTGTAGCCCACATGAGAGCAGCAGATATTTTTAGACAATGCAGCAACTGCCTTATGCTTACCAAAACCTCTTATTGCTACCTCACAATAATTCAGTATGCAGGACATGTAAATATATACTGAACTTGGAGGCTTACCTCTCATCTCAGATCATTTTCAGTAAACACAACACACCACCAATAACACTTAAAGCACAGATCATCTCCACTACACAAACGTATATTGATGTTTAAGAGAACACCACTTAAATCTCCTAGACAAAGGAATAACAAACCTCAGACATTAGTTCAGTCATCACTACACTCACCTTCACCCCACTTGCCCACAGCAAGTATAGGTAATTCTATGAGTCACAAGGATTAGATTACATTAGATTAGATTAGATTAGATTAGATTAGATTAGATTAGATTAGATTAGATTAGATTAGATTAGATTAGACTGAGTAGGGGTTCAGATGGGCCATATTTAGTACTGATAATCTGGTAACACCAGGCCTCGTGGATGAGGTCTTCTTAGCTTTAGAGTTAAAATAGAGAATGAGTTCACTACAAGCACTTAGTACCCACTGAGACTGCATCTATTCACAGTAGTGTTCTAGTAATATGTGACTCCATTTTCAGGTGTACAAGCACCCCCCCCCCTCACTAGGTTGGATAAGAATATGGTGATGGCTAGCTGTCTTTCTGGAACCAGAATCCAGGATGTAGCAAGAGTTCTTAGATCCCACTGTCCTGACAAACATGCTTATGATCTGCTAGTAGTTCATGGTGTGGGTGAATGACCTTAGATGCTCTGTCCAGAAGGACATGCAGAATGATATGACAGAATTTGCTATGCATCTGCTTGAGGCAGGAAAGACACTGGTCTTGAGTGGTATTTTGCCATCATCCCAAATGCTGCTGAAATACAAAGACAAGATAATTGGCTTTAATAATTGGTTATGTAGTTGGTGCTATTCTTGGGGGATTTAGTATGCATCAGTTTGGGATGAGATGGCTGGCAAAGCTTTTATATCCTGCTTAAAGCCTCCATTGCACCCACAGTGCTTTATTTGAGCAAATTTCTTCTGCTGGGCATTCCAACTTAGCAAATTCAAGAAAGCATTAAAGTACACTTTTCAATGCCAGGAGTCCAGGAGTTTTAACAAGAACAAAAAATGCCAGAACTTGATACCCTCTTGCAACTTAAACATATTCTTATATGTGTAGTGACAGGGAAATCATTTCAAAGCAATGAAATCTCTACCTCTATTCATGGGTTTAGTGACTGTCTTGTCTTCAGACTTACCAGCAATTGTGGAGGCATATCAGTATTTGTCAAGGATACCATCACCCCATGACTGATTCCTCCGGACAAGAAATCTAAAGCCCTAGATGTCCAAATCACCATAAACAAGATCAATTACTGCTTCACAGCTAACTATATAAACTGTCTATGTTCCCTTCTGGGCACAATAGCTATTTTAACAAATTAGCTGAAATCCCTATTCCACAAACACCTTTCTAATGCAAATGTCTACTTTACATCAATAAACTGGCCTAGCTACACTACCAATGATCAGCATGCCCAATGCTTCCTTGACATTATAAATGCTAACACCCTTATACAAATAGCTAACCATCTTACAGGCAGCCCAAATACTCTTCATGTTGTCCTGACAAATATGGCGATTTCTTGCCCACCTCCATATGTATCAGATCATAAATTAGTGACTTTCCCCTTTAAACTGGTAGAACTTTCACTGAAGATATCTCTGTGTTTAGACTATTCTCAAAAACAAAACTTCTTTAGTTACTTGATAACTTAAACAAATTGCACTGAAGGATCCCATTGCTAAAGCTGCTTGCTATACTTATGACTTCTAGTGTCTAATTAATACCTGTATTGATAAAGCAGTCCTTATCCACACCAAATATAATGAGAAATTTAAAACCAAAGCCCTATGGTGGAATACCCCTATAAATGAATTATATAAGAATAACAATAAATTACTTCATTCTTACAAGAGGTCTGATTCTACCTACATAAGCAGCAACTTAAGCAAAGTAGTAAAGAGGTTAAGGGAACCCTTAGTAAGTTCAAATCTGAATATAAACTTAAAATAGCCACTGAAACTGAAAACTAACTACAACATTTCCTTTAACTGTATCAGTGTGTAAAGAATTACCATCCAACAATATTCAGAGAGAATCCATAATAATACTGCTCACTCTGTCCCTAAGGAAATAACTCATTTCCTTGCTGACGAATTTAGTTCACATTTTATTCCACCCACAGTTATATCTATTCTACAGATTCCACAGTCCTAGACAACTACTTTAATTACTATGAAACAAGTCTTCTCAGCCCTCTCTAAAGCTAGGAACACCTCATCAATGAGGCTTGATGTCTGGTTATCAGTAACAAATATGGCCTATCTAAACCACTACATAATCTTTTTAACCTAAGCCTCTCCACTGTTTACATTCCTGAAGTCTGGAGAACAGCCTGGCTCAACCATGGACCCTGATAACAATAAACACATTTGTCTCACTATGTTCATATGTAAATTTATGGAACATATTATCTTGAACCTCATTAATCTGGTCACTGAATATCTCTTAACCATGGAACCTCATCAGTTTTATTTTGTTTTGTCAAAATCACGTTCTGTCTTTTTACCCTCATTAATTTCCTTGAAAAATCATCAGAGCAGTAGATAGGAGTTAAGCAGTACATATAGCATATCTGGGCTTGGCTAAGGCCTTTGACACTATTCCACAAGGAGGCATCATTGATATATTTGTAAATCCACATGTAAATTCATATACTGGTCAGTGAATAGTTAACTGGTCTTCCTTCATTAGCATTTATTTCATCTTTTTAGATATTTAAGAATCCTACAGAAACATTGTGGAGTTAGATGTCGCCTGGCCAGTGTTGGGTCTCCCTTAGGTGTTCCCAGTGTGGTGGTTGGGTGCCACTTTCATTTCCCTGCTTTTTTTCCCAATTTCCTACCTTTGTGTGATATCTATGGTTCTGATTTGTCAACGTTGACAGGCAATTTAGACTTGTCCTCCAGATGCCCCCCTCAGAGTATTGTACTCTGTTGTGAGATCCAGCTGCAATATGACCAGGATTATCTCAAATCTGTAGATGGAAGTTGATCTTGAATTTCTTATTGAAATCTGGCTTGAAGATGATTTTGATCATCTGTTGCCTCACAGCAAGACGTCGTCGCGTTCGATTCTCAGCTAGAGCATCTTCTGTGTGGAGGCATGCGTGAATGGGCGTGCCTTCATTGAAGGTTGTGCATCAGGGCTGGTAACTCGGCACGTAAAAATCCACTACCAAATATTAGCGGACCGGAGTTCCGCTGTGGTGAACCCTAACTGGGATAAGCTGAAAGACACAACAACAACAACAACAACAACAACTTAGCATCTGCCATTCTCCCTAGTTTTTAGGTCATGCAATGTAATAGGATGGGCAAAACTGGGAGAAGAGTTGCTGTCGCTGTGAAGTCGAGAATACTGTTGTTCTAGGTAACTCACTATGAACACTAACTCATTTGAACATATCTTGGCTGCAGTAGCGAAATATAACTTTCTCCAAGTTGTGCAAGGAGATTCCTACAAGAGTTTTCTGACATCCTCCCTGGCTCAGCTGTTGGCACAATCACATCTTAGCACTTGGAGATTTCAGTCTTGGGTCGATGATGAGTTAGCGGCACTTTGCAAAGATTTTAGTTGTATAATGAAAGGCTTGGGCTTTATTCAGATGATTACCTCTGCAACTCATATATTGAGTCACACTATGTATTTGGTGTTCCTATTGGTTCTAAACTCACAAGACTTATTGATGGAAACAGTCTTGTGATCTGATTAATTTCTGGTCTGGTTTGATCAGGAACTCCTATGCTTAGACCCCTGGGTTCAAGAGCTGTTTTTTTTTTTTTTTTTTTTTTTGCTCCTGTAAGCACTAAGCAAACTACATTGGAACATTGTACATCTAGAAGGAAGATGTTGGTCTCTAGATGTCCTGGTTGGTGACTATAATCCAGTAAACCACTAACAATTCATGCAAGTAAGGCCAGGTGCACAGCAAAAAAAAAAAAAAAAAACAATTAATATACACCAACACACAAGCCAGCACTTCTCACACTGTGGTGAATAGATGAATAGATAGTTAATAAATAGCACAGTTCCTTACTAAATAAACTTAACTTTATTCTGCCATAACAGCATACCAGTTTCAGCTTAATTAGCCTTCATCAGTGCATTGAAGCATTTATCTAGTCTTGATGCTTTGTGTCCATTAATTTATCAGGTATGGTGTATGTTACAGACAAGTCATTTTTCTGCCAGCTTTTAAATGAGCTATTGTTAACCCTACTCTCAAGAAACTAACACTAGATCCCATTATATTTTATAACCTCTGCCCAATCTCAAACCTTCTATGGCAAAATCATTGGGAAAGTTGATTTGTGCAACTTCAGACCAAGCTTTTAGCTGACAAGTCTACTGGATCCATTTTAAGGGGTTTTGCTTTTGTTAGAATACAGAAACTGCCCTCATTTTGGTGGTAAATGCTCTGCTAATGGCCAGAGATCAGCATCCTTATTCAGTTATGTCTTTCTGGATACCTCAGATGCATTTGATACTGTTGATTGTGGTACAGTAGCTTATCCTCCACAGTTTTAGACTGGTTTGCAACTTATCTCTCCGAATGGTGCCAAAGAGTACTTTCAGGTTTGAACAAACCCTCACTGCACCCTTGGGGCTGTGGAACTCCACAGGGTTCAGCCTTAGACCCATTACTGTTCATGGTTAATATGCTTCCATTAAGAGATTATCTCATTAAGAGAAGGACTTTGGTATACTGTGTTATGCAAATGATACTCAGGTTACTCGGCCACTCAGAGCCTGTTAGTGGCTCCATTGTTACATTTTGAGACCTTTTAAGCTCCCTACCTGTGGAACTTGCTTCTTCAGTGGTTTTGTGATTGCTAAGTGTCAGCTGGCTTCTGTAGTTCTCTTAAAGCATAACTATTCGATATTGCATATTAACTTCCTATTCCTTTGAAGAACAAATGTTGTGTCTTGTTGTGTCTTTTGGCTTTTCCCGGTTAGGGGTTGCCACAGCGGAACTACAGTCTGCTAATGATTGGCAGTAGATTTTTACATACTGGCTTGCCGGGCCTAAAGCACAACCTTCAAAGAAGGAATGCCCATTCACGCATGTCGCTACACAAAAGACGCTCTAACTGAGAATCGAACGGGCAACGTCTAACTGTGAGGCGACAGCGCTACCGCAGCACCACCACCGATGTTTTCTCAAATATACAATTAAAGGAACTAAACCTTCATCAATAAATAAATGTTGGTGTAATCAATTCATATGATAAATTATCCCTCGTCTTTGGAACAAATTTCTGCAACATATCAAGAAGAGTAGCACCTTTGCAACCTTCAAGATAAACACAGATAATTAAATGGGCAACCTTGAATTCTCACCCAGTCTATCTTGTGTTGCCCTCCTTAAGGCTGGATGGAACTTTTGAATATGGGTCATTGGCTAGGCTTCTAATGGTCTTTAGACTGGAAAAATATGACTTACTTATAAACCTATGAACCTATCCTCATGTTCTAGGTGTCCTATATTAAGTGCATAGGAGTATTGTCTTCTTCATGTAATCCCAGAACTCTGTCTATTGTTCCAGAACTCCACCCATTGCTCCTCAACAAAATCCTTGAAAACTGGAGGCCTCAGGTAGACCACAGAAAATCTACAGAATACTGGTATTTTCAACATCCGAAAGGGCTATATTAAGTAACAGCTGAAAATAATCAAGTAGGAAGTGAGAAATCAAAGTCATTGAGCCAACAACTCTGGCTGCATACATAACAGGTCTGTTCTTGTTGGCATACCATGTAGGACTGAGAAGCTGGTGAAACACATTTAGTGGGAATGTGAAAATTAGCATAGACACATAAGATTCAGATCTTTAGCAAACTAGAGTATATATATCCTGTCACTGCAGAAAGCCAAAAAAGACCTGAGATTAGATGAGTCTAACCTATAAGTGATGATATTGAGATCTCTTTCTAAAATACTATTCCCTTTTACAGCATCTATTAATATGTAGTAGGTAGTCTCATCCAGAATCAGAAGATCTCTGGTTATAGGTATAGTGTGACTATCACTGCCTACTTTTGGGTCTACTTCACATCACCTAAAACCCATTTGACTGATCTTCATTTCACTGAGACCAAATCATCTAATTTCAAAATACTGAAAACTCATTTGACTGAATCTCATTTCACCAAAAGTTTACAATGCTAAACTTCAAAAGACTAAACATTAAACCATAAACAAACATACTCACAACACTAATAACTACCAATTTCCAAACCTTAAAAAACACTTAATTACTCTCTTAACAAAAACTGGACAATATAAAACCACGCACCCCTAACTATATATATATATATATATATATATATATATATATATATATATATATATATATATATATATATATATACTAACTCCAGGACTGCACTACAGTGAGGAAAAGGGCATATACCTTTTACTTGTCTTACAGTACTTTACACGCTGCCACTACTGCTGGGAACACATAAAACATCCAGTTTACTATTAAAACATTGAACATCACAATGTAGACCTAACAGAAATGCGGTTTACATGTTCGATGTTTACAACAGTAAACAGTATGAAAGATTGGACACCAAAGCATTCAAAGTCGAATTCGACTCCTGCACTCTGGTGTCCATACTAAAATGCAGAGACAAACATTTTTTGCAGGGGGGCTTGCACCCCCCTGTGCCATACCCCGTGCAACTTTTGTATTCCAACTCCAACATCACACTACAATGTGGAAAGGGGTAAATCTCCCAAAATGCACTGTCCCATGATCTCAATACAAACATCTCCCATGTATCCATCACCTGCCAGACTACATATGGCCAAGAATGTCATGCCTGACCGCATTGGCACAATTGCCATTATGCAATCGGACCATTACATTTGACATTCTCAATGTCTACTAAAGTGTTTTCTGCATTCAGAACATAAAACAAGTGAGTTTCAACCAAGCCACATTCATGATACTGATAGTAAACCAAAGCATCCGCCATATTACTTTAGCTACTTCCCATAAAAATGTAAAGAGACATATCCATATTTAAAAACACTACAACACTACTTTCCACATGACAATCGGTATTCTGACAGTCAGCACTGTAAGTTACAAAAATTATTTTTATCACAAACAAGTCACAGGTGAATGGAAACCCACATCATGTCTATGACTTACAATTCAGTGAAATGAGATTCAGTCAAATGAGTTTTCAGTATTTTGAAAATTAGGTGATTTGGTCTCAGTGAAATGAAAGTCAGTCAAATGGGTTTTAGGTGATGTGAAGTAGACCCCTCCTTTCTAGCTAGCCATCCCCTAAAGCCAGGCAATTTACCATCATCAGAACTGAAAGTATATACAGATTATAAAAACTGATACCCTACCCTTACCTGCATTGCTGCAAGCTTTTTTTTCGCTTGTTTAAAGAGAAGGAAAAAAATATCTGGCAGGATCCTGTAGAGAGTAAAGAGTATGATATGCCCTTAGGAAGATAATTGGGCTTCTTGCATGTGCATTATATTTTGATGGTTCAACTGTAGCTCTTGGCGTAGTCTGCTATTTTTGACAGGGTTACTGAGCCCATGTATATCTGCCGCGGTGGTATGGCGGTAGAGTTGTTACCTCACAGCAAGAGGTTCTCCCATTCGATTCTCGGCTTGGCTTGGGAGTGCCTTCTGTGTGGAGTCTGCATGTCCTCCCCGCGGTTGGGTAGCATTCGAAAGGCATGCGTGCGTAAATGGGTGTGCCTTCGTTGAAGGTTGGGCATCGAGCTGGCACCTTGGCATTTCGTAAAAATCTACTGCCAATCATTAGCAGACCGGAGTTCCACTGTGGCGAACCCTTACCAGGAAAAGCCGAAAGACAAACAACAACAACAACTGAGCTCACATATATGTGCAGAAAGCATGTTGTACAATGCAACATCGAAATGCAGGAAGGTGTTGTTAAAAGACAACTGAATTAATTTTCCTGAAAAATGCCCATTATTGAAAAATATGCTCCAACCATACTCCAGTTCTACACTACTATGGTCAAGTAGCAAATCTTTACTCTCTGTGTCCAAAAGAAGCAATTCCACTGGGGATTCTTTAACTCCCACTAAGTCACTAAAATATCCTACTGCAAATAAAATAGGCAGTCAAGAAACATACCTTCAAGTTACTACTAGAACAATAGTTAAGCAAAGATTGGCTCTGCTCCTGCTCAGATTGCAGCTGGAACAATTTTTGGGGCACACCTGCTACGTTTTCTCCAAATGCTTGTCTTTTCCACTTCCTCCTTTTTCTCCATTGGGCCAGAAAGATACTCATTAAACTACAAGAAGTAACTTTGTTTACATAAATTGCATCAGTCGCAGTCTGTAAGCGAAAAGACTCAAGCTCGTCTTTTCTCCAATTAAATCCACCACTGCCTCACTGTCCACCATCACAGTTTCATCACTCTCTCTCTCTCTCGCTCTCTCTCCTCATCTCTCCAAAACTAATACTTATTATAACAGTCCAAGTAGCCTCAACCATTCTCTCACTTTCCTAATTACTTTACTTCTTGATCTTAAATGCAATGGAACTTTCAGATTTTCTCTACTACTAACATATCATATGTTATTACATTAGCAACCACCTTCCCCTTTCTAATATTTTCATAGTTAAGCTGCCTCTTCTTTTTATTATTTTAATTGTTACAAATCTCAAGTCATATTACAGTATCTTTTGCAATGTTATATGTTTTTCTGCTATACACAAATATGTGTCTATTAGTAATGAATGATCAACACTGTATATACCAGTGCAAGCTATGTACATGCTCTGTTTCTAAATGATGTTATGTACGTTATTGTAATGCTTTTTCTCTCATGTATGTTCACTTATCTACATTTTGTATTCCTTCTGATATTATGTAACTTTATTTTATGCATATGTCAAAAGTGATGACTAAATGTGGAGCTTTTCACCCCAGGCCCACTGAAAAGGGGTTTTATCCAAGCCAGACTTCACCAGTAAACAAAGATAAATAAATATATTAAAATAAATAAATATTATACTTATACAGCTGGAAATAAACTAATCTATATTAGATAAACACAAAAGCCAGAAGAAGTAGCTGGATTGAACCCACTCAAAGTAATGCAGGCTGCAAATCACCCCACAGTTGTAGAATGCAGAATCCACTTTATTAACTTCAGAACATAAAAATCCAAGGATGATCGCTTTCGTTCAGAAAGATCTAGACTTCATCAGACAATTTACCCCCACATAGTTATTTCCTTTTTGTAAACCCCAGGGCCAATGATGCATAAGTGCTGCATCTAACATATTCGTTAATGTTACCTTTAAGAATGTTTTAAGGTTTAGCAATGCTACATGAATGCATCTATGATCAGAGCTTGCCAGTTACTGGAACAGTTCACATTTGTAAGATGAAGCTCAGACTCAGGGTTGGGTAGGGCAATATCCAATAATGTGTGTTTTGTAATTATTTCAGGTACTTCATAGAGACACTCTTACATGAATATAGCCGTATACTACACAATTGCCCAACATTTCATTGGCCATTTTCAATATCTTTTTCAATATATTGTCATAATAATAATACCCATTTGTTAATCAGGTAGGCCCACTGGCCACACAGTCCCATTTCTAGGGTGAGCTGGGAACAATGCCTAGTTAAGTAACTTGGCTAAGCATACATGGTAGGCAAATGAGAACTTCAGTAATCAAACCCTGTACAACAGGTACTGAAGATCATAGTCTTAACACCCTGCTACAAACCATTTGATTTTAGGATATGGTATATTCCTGCAAAAAACTACTCAAAAGTAAGTTCAGTTATTTTAGGAACAGATACATTCCTACCACTGTAAAATTTACACTTGACATTTGATATCCAGATTAATGACTTTTAATTACTTGTCAGGAACTCTTCTGATATTATTCAAATTAAGACATCTAAAACCTTGGGAGGTTGCTAATCAAGACAATGTCACTTTCAAACATACAAAACACACAAAAAAACATTTTTATGCATGGGGAAGTGTCCTGCACTAAGCCCTCACATTCCCACATTATATATATATATATATATATATATATATATATATATATATATATATATATATATATATATATATATATATACACACACACACACACACACACACACACACATATATAGACACACACACACACACACACACACACACACACACACACACACACACACACACACACACACACACACACACACACACACACACACATACATACATACATACATGCATACAGTACATACACCAACCCTGAGAATGCATAAACTCAGAAAAGATTAAAAAATGAGCAAAACACAACACCTTCCTCAAGTCTAGCCACCATGACAAGGCAATGGAGATTTTTAGGTTTGACATTCTAAGCATCAATCAGCTGTCCAGTGACAGGCTGCATGGCTCTCCTCTGGATGTTTACTAAAATAAATTGTGATCTCTTCTGTTTTCATTAGCTCTATTCATTCTAAAAATATACTTTTCTGTATTACTTCCAAAGTGAAATTTAAACACATTTTTATTAACATTACCCTCGTGTGCTTCAGATTGTCATATAAAATTCTTCCATTTTACACCCAAGCTACAAATCCATATTTTAGGATTGCATGTATCTGTTCTTTTTTCACGCATGCAAAATTGTTTTTATAGACTTTTAAAGTTCTATTTCCTTCTATGTGTCAAATGTTCTGCATTCTGTCATTTTTATTTTATTAAAAAACAGCCAAATATAAGTCATATATTCACAGTCTAAAGGCATCTTAAGTTAGTTGTTGTCCACTTATAATTGTTATTTGATTTAGCCAACCCTGATATTAGCAGGGTGTTGATGAAGTCAATGCTATATTTCTCACTGAACTCAGACTCGGCTTGTCAGATAACATATCCTTCTTCTGTGGATTTTCTATATGATGGCCTGAATGAGTACCACAACCTAATTAGTAACGTGAGCTTCAGAGCTCATGCATGGCTTTATTTCTCTCCTCTTGCATTTTAAAAATGTGAAGATTCTACTTTAAGTAATACTCCCTACATATAAACTTATGTAACCCTACTGTCTTTGACTTATCAAGTATTAACTGATTTTTTTTTTATTGTCTTTCGGTGTTAGGAGAAGATGTACATTTGGGGACTCTGGGAATACTTCCGCACTGTTCCTTCCTTTAAAGGACAGCTTGACCAAAGCACAAGGAAATGTTTTAATAAACTTCTCTTCCTAGAGTTTTGTGGTTGTGGATGCCGTTATTCTTTCCAATAACTGATTCTGCATAAATAGTCACATATTTTCCTTCATTTGCTAAAGATCTGCTTGGGATTTCTTCCCAATGCCTGACTGATCTTCTTTTGTGTTGCATTCCTTCTTTTATTGGCCATCTGGAAAGAACATTTAAAGCCTTCTCTGTCTTCCTATACACTGATATCACATTCCTGCTTGCCACGACTAGATCTATGCCTCTTTCTGAAACAAATGTTCATCTTCATATCATCATCCTTGTTTCTTCTATATTGCTCTGATTACAGGTGTTTTTTTAACTTATTTCATTACTGTTCATCGGTTTCATCTAATCCAAGCTTGAGTGGGTTCTCTTAAAGAAGAACATTATAGAGGTGGTCTTCTAAGAAGCAAAAACAGGAATGCGGGCAAGAGGGCTTGAGGCACGCACACAGTAGTAGTTTCCAAAGTTTCTTCTTCAGACTTTGCTTCAAACAAACGATAAAAACAATAAAAAAACAGTAACCATAAAGCACTTTTCGTCTCACCCCTTAGTGAGACTTCATCAGACAGTTGCCTTGTCTTCTAAGAAGCCGCAGAATTTCACAGCAAATGTACACAGTGCAAAATCAGAAGACTGAGAACTGACATTGGTCCAGAACTAGTGTTCCATGTAGGGACCAAGCCCACTGTAACCCAGTGTGGAGGTGGTTGCATCACTCACACAATTGCTGTTTATTATAGTTGTTTACTATAATCACCTCTGAAATTTCCATTACTTTGAAAAAAGGTACTTTTCCCAAGGAAAAAGAAAGATGTGTTTGCTTTTTCCAATTCACTGGGGATTTTAGAACAAGGTACTAGTATTTTTCAAAATTCTGTACTGTAATTTCTGTTATTTGTGCACTTGTGATTTAGAAAAAAGGAACAGATCACAAAGTGGATTGCTATTGTAGATATCTTTTTAAAAAGCCTTGTTTTCTTCACTCATGAGCATATGCCATAGGAGTTGCATTTTTTATAGGATACCAGTCCACCACAGGAAGTCCACCAATTTCAGCTATCCTACTAGTTGTCTCTGGTATGTCTGCTAGGAATTTTAGTTCAAAACTATAATGTTGTGGTGTTTATGTTTGTGTGTGTGTGTGTGTGTGTGTGTGTGTGTGTGTGTGTGTGTGTGTGTGTGTGTGTGTGTGTGTGTGTGTGAATGCGTGCATGAAAGCAGAAATGTACGTATGTGTGAAAACAGAAGATACTGTATGTGTGCATGAGAGACTGAATAGTGAGATCCATCGAGCCACTGGGCGTGTGTGAAAATAGAAAACACTGTATGTGTGTATGACATAGAGTGAATAGTGAGATCCATTGAGCTTTTGTGTGTGTGAAAACAGAAGACACTGTATATGTGTGTATGAGAGAGAGTGAATAGTGAGATCCATCGAGATGTTGTGTGTGTGTGAAAACAGAAAACACTGTATGTGTGTATGAGAGAGAGTGAATAGTGAGATCAATTGAGCCATTGTTTTACACTCACTAAGCATCACTTTTGCTGTTTACTGAGTGTAAAACAAAAATAAATGAAACTGAAAAAAGTGCGTGTGTGTGTGTGTGTGTGTGTGTGTGTGTGTGTGTGTGTGTGTGTGTAGGTTTACAATCAAAATTATGAAGGCCACAACACAATGGTCACATCCCCGAACTGGAACAATGGGTACCATCCAGCCAACTGCTCAGAATGTCGAATCATTCGGCAGGCATGAATCAACATTTGACAGTTACAGGACCACTCACTCGCCTTCTGAAAAAAAAAACACCATTGTCCAGGCATACACATTTATACTGTTTATTATAGCAATAACCCACGCCTGGGTGTGGGTAATGCTAAATTTACCCACAGTTGGCGTGGTTTGGTCCCGAGGGCGAAGCCTGAGGGACCAAACAAAGCCAACCGTGGGTAAATTTAGCATTACCCACACCAGAAGTGGTTATTGCTATTATATGACATTATTTAAGAAAAGAAACTATTACTTTTCTTAAATAATGGCATAGTATAATGCCTGTTTACTGCCCTTCCGCAGATGTCTGGCATCAGCGGCAGTTCTGATGTACTGCGCCTGCGCAGTACATCAGAGTTGAGCAAAAGCAATGGAGAAAGCAAGATCTCCGTTGCTTTTTTAGTGTTTCGCTATGTTAAATGAGTTTAACATAGCGAGACAGTTTTAAAATAAGCAACGGACATCTCCATTGCTTATTTTAAAACTGTCTCGCTATGTTAAACTCATTTAACATAGAAACACTAAAAAGCAACGGAGATCTTGCTTTCTCCATTGCTTTTAAAACACTGTCTCGCTATGTTAAATGGGTTTAACATAGCGAGACAGCTTTAAAATAAGCAACGGAGATCTCCGTTGCTTATTTTAAAGCTGTCTCGCTATGTTAAACCCATTTAACATAGCGAGACAGTGTTTTAAAAAAATGAGTTATACTAATGGAAAAAAGTCCGGGCGACCAGACCTTTTTCCATTAGTATAACTCGATTTACAACGGGCACGCTGGCCAATCAGCGTGCACGTTTTGGGGGGGTCATGGTATAATACTTATATATACCCTCCACAGCCCCTGCTAATTATATATTCTAACTCCGAGATCGCACTACAGTGAGGAAAAGGGTAATTTTCCTGATCTCCATCCACTTCAGAACAGCGACTCTCATAACCACAAATGCAAACTATGTTTCGATGTTTCAGAGTCAGTAGGATTTTCGTTCACAATGTTGCCGATTCGTACCTTTACCCTCAACCATATAATGATGGTAAGGTGATTTCATAATTTTGATAGTAAACAATGTGTG
This sequence comes from Protopterus annectens, assembly GCF_019279795.1. Taxonomy (NCBI): domain Eukaryota; kingdom Metazoa; phylum Chordata; order Ceratodontiformes; family Protopteridae; genus Protopterus; species Protopterus annectens. Next base: position 296,703,013 of record NC_056731.1, read on the forward strand.
TATGTTTCTATCTGTGTGTATGAGTGAATGTGTCCCTGAAAGCAGATGAGACTCTGTGTGTGTGTGTGTGTGTGTGTGTGTGTGTGTGTGTGTGTGTGTGTGTGTGTGTGTGTGTGTGTGTGTGTGTGTGTGTGTGTTTGTGTGATCCCTGTCAGCAGCAACATAATTTAGAAGAGGTCTGCATACATCATATCTCTCAACCTCTCAGCACAAAAAATCTGGACAGAGCCACAAATAATGGGGTACAGGTGACCAAAAATAAGGATAGATTTTAAATATTGCTCTTATAAACTTGACTAAGGGAAACAACAAAAACACTTGCAAATGAAATCTCAAGATTAGCTGAAAAAATCACTTCCCTGGTGTTAAGAACTTGGATTCATCTGCATCTTGGCATTGGATCTCTTCATTGATTAAAATGCCGTACAAAGCATGAGCTTTCTTATTTGATAGGTATAACATCATAGTTTTTAATCTTGTATCATCTCTAACATTCAGGGCAGGTGTGCAAGTTTCAGTGCTTGAACCTATTTATTTTACATTGGGTTCAAAAAACGCTGGCCTGTGAGAATATCAGGGGAAGGTAATATTGGTTTTCATGCATTATTTATAGAACTTGTTTGGGGAAATGTTTATGTTATTCCCTTTAAAAATTATCAGGTCTGACTGTGCTCTCTCCACTGACTGTGTTTGAAACGATGTGCAGCCATTCCTTGGAATAAAATTGTTTTGTGCTGATTAACTGTGTCTTATGAACTGATATTTATTACACTCTTTGGCTAGACTCAGAATGAAAATTAGATGGTCGCTGACTTCTGCCTAAAACAGAGACACAGATGTTTGCTGATAGTGGGCCCTATTTATTCAAAGAGTTGGTTGCTGTAGAATTAAATGCATGTGTTGAAGGCTGCTGGGAAGACAGTATGAATGTTTATGGTTTCAGTCCCATCACAAATGTTCCATCAAGGCAGCTCCAAAAATTCCAGATAGCCACAGCAATTGTAATAAGAGGAATACAGTTATGAGTACTTTGCATATTGCATACGTTTTACAAGCTATGCTGACTTGTTTACTGGAATAGTCTGTTTACAAGGAGAATGCCACTTTAAGATTTTATCTGAGATAATACCAATTGCATTGGCTCAAAATAGGAACATATTTTACTTGATTATTAGGATTTGTGCTAGCACACATTTCGTGAAACAGAGGTGTGTGTGAGAGAGTGAGTGAGAGTGACAGTAATGAGGTTTGCATACCTTTGGATCTTTCAGCTGAATAAATCTGGATAAACGTTCAAAAATAGGAACAGATTTTAATTATTCCTCTTATAAAATTACTCGTTCTTTATTGATGTTTGGCTGCTTGAGTTTTACCAACAAACCTTGGGTCATTTCAAAGGACAGACTTAATGGAGCATTATGTTATAGTTTTTGGGACTAGTTATCATTTTAACATCTAATAACTATATTTCAACTTTCAGTTGTTTTATTATTTCATCAGTGGATTTGGGGATATTAAGGAGAGTCTGATTTACTATCATTTGCAGCTTTTGGGACTTGTCCTATATTTTGATGGCTGATAATAAGCATATATATATAGTAGAAAATGTAAAGTTCAGATATCTCACTAAATATTAAATACAAGTAAAAAAGAGGAAAAATGTTTTTAAATCAATCGAAATTATACCCATTTTTTGTCAGATCGGCAAAAATATATAATATATTTTTGGTGTGCTACAAGATTTTTGTAATTAGTTTATGTGTGCCATGAGATGAAAAGGTTGAAAATCTTTGATATAGATAGGTAGATAGATAGATAGATAGATAGATAGATAGATAGATAGATAGATAGATAGATAGATAGATAATATGGGAAGAGGGTACAGGAGGGCTTGCCCCCCAATTATATATATATATATATATATATATATCAGTTTTAAGGTTCACATTTTGGAACCCAGTGAATCTAAGGAGTGTTCTGCAACAATTCTTAGATAAACCCACTAATTCTTAATCTAATGTGCTTAGATCACTTTTCATATCTGCCAACTACTTCTCAAAAGACACAGTACAGAGTTTATTAAGTCGAGGAAAAGAACTGGTGAGGAATTTCACTAATAGATTAAGGTACTTGCAAACTATAAAATATGCACTTATTAACTATAGCTCATGCAAATCTGGTATTCATTAAGAATACATCATAATTATACATGAACACTTCTTAAAAATCTCAAACTAGATTTGATTATCACAACATAAAGGGCAAATTAGAAGGTGAGATGATACAACAGAACAGGAAATTTCACTACATAAAAAGAAGGCAGGAAATGAGCAATTTATGTAATGTTGGGGTGTATAATAATTGTTAAGAAGAAAGAAAGCATGTGTGTAATGTATACTGCATAAATATGAAGAATGTTAAGTTTTTTTCTTTTCTTTTATTGCATATGTGCTTATGACTTAAGAGATACCTTAACAAAGATGTTTAAACACAAACTTTTTTCAAGGAAAAATAAAAAAGATTTTTCAAAGAAACAGGGAATAAAGATGATCCCTGGGATTTGATAATGCCTACACTAAGTGTACACCGTTCTGAGTGAACAGACAGCACAGACATAACTCAGACCTTCTTCCTCCTAATTTTAGTTTTCCTATTGATATTCTTGCAGCTTTAAATATTGACAGGGATTCATAAAGGTTACCACAAAGTGTAGAATACATATACGCTTAGTGTAATCTTTCTGAGTGACTAGAAAGCACACAGAATGTAATAAGAATGTTCTTGAATGCATATCGTGTACACTTAGTGTAAGCTTTATTGAATCTGACCCATTATCTATATTTTATGTTATCTGCACATAAAACAAACATATGATTGCTAAAATGCAAAAGAATGCCTGATCTTGCTGTTTAATAATGAAGGTAGACCAAACTATCTAAGGTAATGCAACGACAACGCACCTTTTTGTGACAGCTGAGTTATCAGTAGCACCAGCAGGATCAGATACAGACATGCAAATGTTACCTGCAACTGAATACAGATGAAAATTAAGAGCATGAGTTCATGTGCCAGCAGCTGCTTACATAGCACATAACCTCCTTATGTTATACTACTATAGTACCTTAGGTGTAAACTAAGGGATGATACATGTATAAATAAATAAATAAATAAATAAATAAATAAATAAATAAATAAATGGGAAGGTCTGGGATTATAGAGAACTAGATGTAATTTTGCTGAGAAAATCCTTTGAGAAGGAACATTGAAGTGTCCACTAGTTAGAATGAATACCACTTCAGTTCTCTTCAGAAAAGAGACCATAAATAGAGTGGCATCAGTGGGTAGTGGGGAAGGAGTGGGTTGTGAATTGCATCAAGGAAAGTGTGAAGAATCCTATCTTTCAGCTGGCCCTAAATTTTGCCTCATATTTTTGCCCTGTTCCTCATACAGTGTTTGATTTTTGTAACTGACATGAGGATTATAGTCGGTCAATAATACAAGATATTAAAGTTTCCTACTTCTTATTGTTCGGAAACTGCATGCTTATGCAAAGGGTCTATATTAACTCATCAAAACAGCATTACAGCAAATGTCGTTTCGCCGACACATCCACACCGAAACCCCATAACAGCAAAACCCCAAGTCACCAACACAACATAACAAACCACTTAAAACATTGCAATGTGGGGGGCTTTGCCCCCCCCACACCCCCCTAACTAAATATACCAACTCCGAGATCACACTAAAATGGGGTAAAGGGCAATGTCATGGCTCAGGCCAAGTGATTTTTTTCCCTGGGAAAAAAATCTCTGACCTGAGCTTTCAATGTTATGGTGTTTTGTTGTAGATGTGTCTTACAGTACTTTACACGCTGCCACTACTGCTGGGAACACATAAAACATCCAGTTTACTATTAAAACATTGAACATCACAATGTAGACCTAACAGAAATGCGGTTTACATGTTCGATGTTTACAACAGTAAACAGTATGAAAGATTGGACACCAAAGCATTTAAAGTCAAATTCGACTCCTGCACTCTGGTGTCCATACTAAAATGCAGAGACAAACATTTTTTGCAGGGGGGCTTGCACCCCCCTGTGCCATACCCCCTGCAACTTTGGTATTCCAACTCCAACATCACACTACAATGCGGAAAAGGGTAAATCTCCCAAAATGCACTGTCCCATGATCTCAATACAAACATCTCCCATGTATCCATCAACTGCCAGACTACATATGGCCAAGAATGTCATGCCTGACTGCATTGGCACAATTGCCATTATGCAATCGGACCATTACATTTGACATTCTCAATGTCTACTAAAGTGTTTTCTGCATTCAGAACATCAAACAAGTGAGTTTCAACCAAGCCACATTCATGATACTGATAGTAAACCAAAGCATCCGCCATATTACTTTAGCTACTTCCCATAAAAATGTAAAGAGACATATCCATATTTAAAAACACTACAACACTACTTTCTACATGACTATCGGTATTCTGACAGTCGGCACTGTAAGTTACAAAAATTATTTTTATCACAAACAAGTCACAGGTGAATGGAAACCCACATCATGTCTATGACTTACAATTCAGTGAAATGAGATTCAGTCAAATGAGTTTTCAGTATTTTGAAAATTAGGTGATTTGGTCTCAGTGAAATGAAAGTCAGTCAAATGGGTTTTAGGTGATGTGAAGTAGACCCCTCCTTTCTAGCTAGCCATCCCCTAAAGCCAGGCAATTTACCATCATCAGAACTGAAAGTATATACAGATTATAAAAACTGATACCCTACCCTTACCTGCATTGCTGCAAGCTTTTTTTTCGCTTGTTTAAAGAGAAGGAAAAAAATATCTGGCAGGATCCTGTAGAGAGTAAAGAGTATGATATGCCCTTAGGAAGATAATTGGGCTTCTTGCATGTGCATTATATTTTGATGGTTCAACTGTAGCTCTTGGCGTAGTCTGCTATTTTTGACAGGGTTACTGAGCCCATGTATATCTGCCGCGGTGGTATGGCGGTAGAGTTGTTACCTCACAGCAAGAGGTTCTCCCGTTCGATTCTCGGCTTGGCTTAGGAGTGCCTTCTGTGTGGAGTCTGCATGTCCTCCCCGCGGTTGGGTAGCATTCGAAAGACATGCGTGCGTAAATGGGTGTGCCTTCGTTGAAGGTTGGGCATCGAGCTGGCACCTTGGCATTTCGTAAAAATCTACTGCCAATCATTAGCAGACCGGAGTTCCACTGTGGCGAACCCTTACCAGGAAAAGCCGAAAGACAAACAACAACAACAACTGAGCTCACATATATGTGCAGAAAGCATGTTGTACAATGCAACATCGAAATGCAGGAAGGTGTTGTTAAAAGGCAACTGAATTAATTTTCCTGAAAAATGCCCATTATTGAAAAATATGCTCCAGCCATACTCCAGTTCTACACTACTATGGTCAAGTAGCAAATCTTTACTCTCTGTGTCCAAAAGAAGCAATTCCACTGGGGATTCTTTAACTCCCACTAAGTCACTAAAATATCCTACTGCAAATAAAATAGGCAGTCAAGAAACATACCTTCAAGTTACTACTAGAACAATAGTTAAGCAAAGATTGGCTCTGCTCCTGCTCAGATTGCAGCTGGAACAATTTTTGGGGCACACCTGCTACGTTTTCTCCAAATGCTTGTCTTTTCCACTTCCTCCTTTTTCTCCATTGGGCCAGAAAGATACTCATTAAACTACAAGAAGTAACTTTGTTTACATAAATTGCATCAGTCGCAGTCTGTAAGCGAAAAGACTCAAGCTCGTCTTTTCTCCAATTAAATCCACCACTGCCTCACTGTCCACCATCACAGTTTCATCACTCTCTCTCTCTCTCGCTCTCTCTCCTCATCTCTCCAAAACTAATACTTATTATAACAGTCCAAGTAGCCTCAACCATTCTCTCACTTTCCTAATTACTTTACTTCTTGATCTTAAATGCAATGGAACTTTCATATTTTCTCTACTACTAACATATCATATGTTATTACATTAGCAACCACCTTCCCCTTTCTAATATTTTCAAAGTTAAGCTGCCTCTTCTTTTTATTATTTTAATTGTTACAAATCTCAAGTCATATTGCAGTATCTTTTGCAATGTTATATGTTTTTCTGCTATACACAAATATGTGTCTATTAGTAATGAATGATCAACACTGTATATACCAGTGCAAGCTATGTACATGCTCTGTTTCTAAATGATGTTATGTATGTTATTGTAATGCTTTTTCTCTCATGTATGTTCACTTATCTACATTTTGTATTCCTTCTGATATTATGTAACTTTATTTTATGCATATGTCAAAAGTGATGATTAAATGTGGAGCTTTTCACCCCAGGCCCACTGAAAAGGGGTTTTATCCAAGCCAGACTTCACCAGTAAACAAAGATAAATAAATATATTAAAATAAATAAATATTATACTTATACAGCTGGAAATAAACTAATCTATATTAGATAAACACAAAAGCCAGAAGAAGTAGCTGGATTGAACCCACTCAAAGTAATGCAGGCTGCAAATCACCCCACAGTTGTAGAATGCAGAATCCACTTTATTAACTTCAGAACATAAAAATCCAAGGATGATCGCTTTTGTTCAGAAAGATCTAGACTTCATCAGACAATTTACCCCCACATAGTTATTTCCTTTTTGTAAACCCCAGGGCCAATGATGCATAAGTGCTGCATCTAACATATTCGTTAATGTTACCTTTAAGAATGTTTTAAGGTTTAGCAATGCTACATGAATGCATCTATGATCAGAGCTTGCCAGTTACTGGAACAGTTCACATTTGTAAGATGAAGCTCAGACTCAGGGTTGGGTAGGGCAATATCCAATAATGTGTGTTTTGTAATTATTTCAGGTACTTCATAGAGACACTCTTACATGAATACAGCCGTATACTACACAATTGCCCAACATTTCATTGGCCATTTTCAATATCTTTTTCAATATATTGTCATAATAATAATACCCATTTGTTAATCAGGTAGGCCCACAGGCCACACAGTCCCATTTCAAGGGTGAGCTGGGAACAATGCCTAGTTAAGTAACTTGGCTAAGCATACATGGTAGGCAAATGAGAACTTCAGTAATCAAACCCTGTACAACAGGTACTGAAGATCATAGTCTTAACACCCTGCTACAAACCATTTGATTTTAGGATATGGTATATTCCTGCAAAAAACTACTCAAAAGTAAGTTCAGTTATTTTAGGAACAGATACATTTCTACCACTGTAAAATTTACACTTGACATTTGATATCCAGATTAATGACTTTTAATTACTTGTCAGGAACTCTTCTGATATTATTCAAATTAAGACATCTAAAACCTTGGGAGGTTGCTAATCAAGACAATGTCACTTTCAAACATACAAAACACACAAAAAAACATTTTTATGCATGGGGAAGTGTCCTGCACTAAGCCCTCACATTCCCACATTATATATATATATATATATATGTATATATATATATATATATATATATATACACACACACACACACACACACACACACACACATATATAGACACACACACACACACACACACACACACACACACACACACACACACACACACACACACACACACACACACACACACACATACATACATACATACATACATGCATACAGTACATACACCAACCCTGAGAATGCATAAACTCAGAAAAGATTAAAAAATGAGCAAAACACAACACCTTCCTCAAGTCTAGCCACCATGACAAGGCAATGGAGATTTTTAGGTTTGACATTCTAAGCATCAATCAGCTGTCCAGTGACAGGCTGCATGGCTCTCCTCTGGATGTTTACTAAAATAAATTGTGATCTCTTCTGTTTTCATTAGCTCTATTCATTCTAAAAATATACTTTTCTGTATTACTTCCAAAGTGAAATTTAAACACATTTTTATTAACATTACCCTCATGTGCTTCAGATTGTCATATAAAATTCTTCCATTTTACACACAAGCTACAAATCCATATTTTAGGATTGCATGTATCTGTTCTTTTTTCACGCATGCAAAATTGTTTTTATAGACTTTTAAAGTTCTATTTCCTTCTATGTGTCAAATGTTCTGCATTCTGTCATTTTTATTTTATTAAAAAACAGCCAAATATAAGTCATATATTCACAGTCTAAAGGCATCTTAAGTTAGTTGTTGTCCACTTATAATTGTTATTTGATTTAGCCAGCCCTGATATTAGCAGGGTGTTGATGAAGTCAATGCTATATTTCTCACTGAACTCAGACTCGGCTTGTCAGATAACATATCCTTCTTCTGTGGATTTTCTATATGATGGCCTGAATGAGTACCACAACCTAATTAGTAACGTGAGCTTCAGAGCTCATGCATGGCTTTATTTCTCTCCTCTTGCATTTTAAAAATGTGAAGATTCTACTTTAAGTAATACTCCCTACATATAAACTTATGTAACCCTACTGTCTTTGACTTATCAAGTATTAACTGATTTTTTTTTTATTGTCTTTCGGTGTTAGGAGAAGATGTACATTTGGGGACTCTGGGAATACTTCCGCACTGTTCCTTCCTTTAAAGGACAGCTTGACCAAGGCACAAGGAAATGTTTTAATAAACTTCTCTTCCTAGAGTTTTGTGGTTGTGAATGCCGTTATTCTTTCCAATAACTGATTATGCATAAATAGTCACATATTTTCCTTCATTTGCTAAAGATCTGCTTGGGATTTCTTCCCAATGCCTGACTGATCTTCTTTTGTGTTGCATTCCTTCTTTTATTGGCCATCTGGAAAGAACATTTAAAGCCTTCTCTGTCTTCCTATACACTGGTATCACATTCCTGCTTGCCACAACTAGATCTATGCCTCTTTCTGAAACAAATGTTCATCTTCATATCATCATCCTTGTTTCTTCTATATTGCTCTGATTACAGGTGTTTTTTTAACTTATTTCATTACTGTTCATCGGTTTCATCTAATCCAAGCTTGAGTGGGTTCTCTTAAAGAAGAACATTATAGAGGTGGTCTTCTAAGAAGCAAAAACAGGAATGCGGGCTTGAGGCACACACACAGTAGTAGTTTCCAAAGTTTCTTCTTCAGACTTTGCTTCAAACAAACAATAAAAACAATAAAAAACAGTAACCATAAAGCACTTTTCATCTCACTCCTTAGTGAGGCTTCATCAGACAGTTGCCTTGTCTTCTAAGAAGCCGCAGAATTTCACAGCAAATGTACACAGTGCAAAATCAGAAGACTGAGAACTGACATTGGTCCAGAACTAGTGTTCCATGTAGGGACCAAGCCCACTGTAACCCAGTGTTGAGGTGGTTGCATCACTCACACAATTGCTGTTTATTATAGTTGTTTACTATAATCACCTCTGAAATTTCCATTACTTTGAGAAAAGGTAGTTTTCCCAAGGAAAAAAAAAAGATGTGTTTGCTTTTTCCAATTCACTGGGGATTTTAGAACAAGGTACTAGTATTTTTCAAAATTCTGTACTGTAATTTCTGTGATTTGTGCACTTGTGATTTAGAAAAAAGGAACAGATCACAAAGTGGATTACTATTGTAGATATCTTTTTAAAAAGCCTTGTTTTCTTCACTCATGAGCATATGCCATAGGAGTTGCATTTTTTTATAGGATACCAGTCCACCACAGGAAGTCCACCAATTTCAGCTATCCTACTAGTTGTCTCTGGTATGTCTGCTAGGAATTTTAGTTCAAAACTATAATGTTGTGGTGTTTATGTTTGTGTGTGTGTGTGTGTGTGTGTGTGTGTGTGTGTGTGTGTGTGTGTGTGTGTGTGTGTGTGTGTGTGTGTGTGTGAATGCGTGCATGAAAGCAGAAATGTATGTATGTGGGAAAACAGAAGATACTGTATGTGTGCATGAGAGACTGAATAGTGAGATCCATCGAGCCACTGGGCATGTGTGAAAACAGAAAACACTGTATGTGTGTATGACATAGAATGAATAGTGAGATCCATTGAGCTGTTGTGAGTGTGAAAACAGAAGACACTGTATATGTGTGTATGAGAGAGAGTGAATAGTGAGATCAATTGAGCCATTGTTTTACACTCACTAAGCAGCACTTTTGCTGTTTACTGAGTGTAAAACAAAAATAAATGAAACTGAAAAAAGTGTTTGTGTGTGTGTGTGTGTGTGTGTGTGTGTGTGTGTGTGTGTGTGTGTGTGTGTGTGTAGGTTTACAATCAAAATTATGAAGGCCACACCACAATGGTCACATCCCCGAACTGGAACAATGGAAACCATCCAAACAACTGCTCAGAATGTCGAATCATTCGGCAGGCATGAATCAACATTTGACAGTTACAGGACCACTCACCTTCTGAAAAAAAAAAACACCATTGTCCAGGCATACACATTTATACTGTTTATTATTTATATATACCCTCCACACCACCTGCTAATTATATATTCTAACTCCGAGATTGCACTACAGTGAGGAAAAGGGTAATTTTCCTGATCTCCATCCACTTCAGAACAGCGACTCTCATAACCACAAATACAAACTATGTTTCGACGTTTCAGAGTCAGTAAGATTTTCGTTCACAATGTTGCCGATTCGTACCTTTACCCTCAACCATATAATGATGGTAAGGTGATATCATAATTTTGATAGTAAACCATGTGTGTATGTTTCTATCTGTGTGTATGAGTGAATGTGTCCCTGAAAGCAGAAGAGACTCTGTGTGTGTGTGTGTGTGTGTGTGTGTGTGTGTGTGTGTGTGTGTGTGTGTGTGTGTGTGTGTGTGTGTGTGTGTGCGCGCGTGCGTGTGTGGGTGTGTGTGTGTGAGCGATCCCTGACAGCAGCAACATAATTTAGAAGAGGTCTGCATACATCATACCTCTCAACCTCATGGCACAAAAAATCTGGACAGAGCCACAAATAATGGGGTACAGGTGACCAAAAATAAGGATAGATTTTAAATATTGCTCTTATAAACTTGACTAAGGGAAACAACAAAAACACTTGCAAATGAAATCTCAAGATTAGCTGAAAAAATCACTTCCCTGGTGTTAAGAACTTGGATTCATCTGCATCTTGGCATTGGATCTCTTCATTGATTAAAATTCCATCCAAAGCATGAGCTTTCTTATCTGATAGGTATAACATCATAGTTAATCTTGTATCATCTCTAACATTCAGGGCAGGTGTGCAAGTTTCAGTGCTTGAACCTATTTATTTTATATTGGGTTCAAAAAACGCTGGCCTGTGAGAATATCAGGGGAAGGTAATATTGGTTTTCATGCATTATTTATAGAACTTGTTTGGGGAAATGTTTATGTTATTCCCTTTAAAAATTATCAGGACTGACTGTGCTCTCCCCACTGACTGTGTTTGAAACAATGTGCAGCCATTCCTTGTATTAAAATTGTTTTGTGCTGATTAACTGTATCTTATGAACTGATATTTATTACACTCTTTGGCTAGACTCAGAATGAAACTTAGATGGTCACTGACTTCTGCCTAAAACAGAGACACAGATGTTTGCTGATAGTGGGGCCTATTTATTCAAAGAGTTGGTTGCTGTAGAATTAAATGCATGTGTTGAAGGCTGCTGGGAAGACAGTATGAATGTTTATGGTTTCAGTCCCATCACAAATGTTCCATCAAGGCAGCTCCAAAAATTCCAGATAGCCACAGCAATTGTAAAAAGAGGAATACAGTTATGAGTACTTTGCATATTGCATACGTTTTACAAGCTATGCTGACTTGTTTACTGGAATAGTCTGTTTACAAGGAGAATGCCACTTTAAGATTTTATCTGAGATAATACCAATTGCATTGGCTCAAAATAGGAACATATTTACTTGATTATTAGGATTCGTGCTAGCACACATTTCGTGAAACAGAGGTGTGCGTGAGAGAGAGAGTGAGAGTGACAGTAATGAGGTTTGCATACCTTTGGATCTTTCAGCTGAATAAATCTGGATAAACGTTCAAAAATAGGAACAGATTTTAATTATTCCTCTTATAAAATTACTAGTTCTTTATTCATGTTTGGCTGCTTGAGTTTTACCAACAAACCTTGGGTCATTTCAAAGGACAGACTTAATGGAGCATTATGTTATAGTTTTTGGGACTAGTTACCATTTTAATGTCTAATAACTATATTTCAACTTTCAGTTGTTTTATTATTTCATCAGTGGATTTGGGGATATTAAGGAGAGTCTGATTTACTATCATTTGCAGCTTTTGGGACTTGTCCTATATTTTGATGGCTGATAATAAGCATATATATAGTAGACAATGTAAAGCTCAGATATCTCACTAAATATTAAATACAAGTAAAAAAGAGGAAAAATGTTTTTAAATCAATCGAAATTATACCCATTTTTGTCAGATCGGCAAAAATATATAATATATTTTTTGGTGTGCTACAAGATTTTTGTAATTAGTTTATGTGTGCCATGAGATGAAAAAGGTTGAAAATCTCTGATATAGATAGGTAGATAGATAGATACATAATATGGGGAGAGGGCACAGGAGGGCTTGCCCCCCAATTATATATATATATATATATATATATATATATATATATATATCAGTTTTGAGGTTCACGTTTTGGAACCCAGTGAATCTAAGGAGTGTTCTGCAACAATTCTTAGATAAACCCACTAATTCTTAATCTAATGTGCTTAGATCACTTTCCATATCTGCCAACTACTTCTCAAAAGACACAGTACAGAGTTTATTAAGTCGAGGAAAAGAACTGGTGAGGAATTTCACTAATAGATTAAGGTACTTGCAAACTATAAAATATGCACTTATTAACTATAGCTCATGCAAATCTGGTATTCATTAAGAATACATCATAATTATACATGAACACTTCTTAAAAATCTCAAACTAGATTTGATTATCACAACATAAAGGGCAAATTAGAAGGTGAGATGATACAACAGAACAGGAAATTTCACTACATAAAAAGAAGGCAGGAAATGAGCAATTTATGTAATGTTGGGGTGTATAATAATTGTTAAGAAGAAAGAAAGCATGTGTGTAATGTTTACTGCATAAATATGAAGAATATTAAGTTTTTTTCTTTTCTTTTATTGCATATGTGCTTATGACTTAAGAGATACCTTAACAAAGATGTTTAAACACAAACTTTTTTCAAGGAAAAATAAAAAAGATTTTTCAAAGAAACAGGGAATAAAGACGATCCCTGGGATTTGATAATGCCTACACTAAGTGTACACCGTTCTGAGTGAACAGACAGCACAGACATAACTCAGACCTTCTTCCTCCTAATTTTAGTTTTCCTATTGATATTCTTGCAGCTTTAAATATTGACAGGGATTCATAAAGGTTACCACAAAGTGTAGAATACATATACGCTTAGTGTAATCTTTCTGAGTGACTAGAAAGCACACAGAATGTAATAAGAATGTTCTTGAATGCATATCGTGTACACTTAGTGTAAGCTTTATTGAATCTGACCCATTATCTATATTTTATGTTATCTGCACATAAAACAAACATATGATTGCTAAAATGCAAAAGAATGCCTGATCTTGCTGTTTAATAATGAAGGTAGACCAAACTATCTAAGGTAATGCAACGACAACGCACCTTTTTGTGACAGCTGAGTTATCAGTAGCACCAGCAGGATCAGATACAGACATGCAAATGTTACCTGCAACTGAATACAGATGAAAATTAAGAGCATGAGTTCATGTGCCAGCAGCTGCTTACATAGCACATAACCTCCTTATGTTATACTACTATAGTACCTTAGGTGTAAACTAAGGGATGATACATGTATAAATGGGAAGGTCTCGGATTATAGAGAACTAGATGTAATTTTGCTGAGAAAATCCTTTGAGAAGGAACATTGAAGTGTCCACTAGTTAGAATGAATACTTCTTCAGTTCTCTTCAGAAAAGAGACCATAAATAGAGTGGCATCGGTGGGTAGTGGGGAAGGAGTGGGTTGTGAATTGCATCAAGGAAAGTGTGAAGAATCCTATCTTTCAGCTGGCCCTAAATTTTGCCTCATATTTTTGCCCTGTTCCTCATACAGTGTTTGATTTTTGTAACTGACATGAGGATTATAGTCGGTCAATAATACAGGATATTAAAGTTTCCTACTTCTTATGGTTCGGAAACTGCATGCTTATGCAAAGGGTCTATATTAACTCATCAAAACAGTGATGTAGACAAAAGTAGTGAACCAACCACCAGGACCGTGCAGCAAAATATTTCTGTAACTCGGGTAGCTGAAGCCAATGATCGTAAATCACCAAATTGTTGAGCAGAACTGTCCATAAACAGCATATAAGGCTGCAATGCCTATAATGAAAAAAGATGCTACTCCGTTGTAAAAATGAGCAATCTTTTAATGATGAACAGAAAAAATAAGCGCTTTCACGCGGTAAAAACCACGCTTCTTCAGATTTCATTAATACAATGTATCAGCCTAGTTATTTATACCGCCTAAGGCGGGAAAATCAAACAATTATCAAACCACTTAATCAATTAATCAAGGTGTATGCTTTTGCTAAGCAACTGTTGCATTATAAACACATCAACATTAAAAAACATAAATATAAAAGGTATAAAGAAGCACGTAAATGCATAATATACACATGAGGACATGCTGTATTCCTAAACAAACTGATTTTGTGTTAGGACCTGTTTCCTAGGACATAATTTAAATTTACATTCAGGTCGCCTAGAAGCAGTATTCAAAGGCTAAATTCCTGCAAAACATATTCACGCTAAAAAACCATAACTAAACAGAACTGAACATTGAGGGTATGATGAACGGGACAATCACTTTGATCCGTCCGTTGTGGTTAGAATTATAATTACTACTCGAATGAATACTGGATCATTCATCAGGCAATATTCATAGAGTCTTAAACCTAAATGTTTTCTTAAGACATTAAGTATACTGCTAGGTAACTGTTCCACTATAAACGCATCCGCGTTAAATAAGCGATGAAGCGGAAGACATAAACATGCACGTAGACATGTAATATATACATCAAACTATGCTATATTTTTTCAAAATAAACTAATCATATGTTATATATTAAAATATGCTACATAAAGCGTTATTCAACTTCAGTTCATGGTAAACTGGAACCAATATTCAAAGGCTGAACGCTTAAACCATATGTTGGTATCAAAAAACGACCAGCAAACCCAAACACTGAAAGCTTAATTATCAGAACAATTACAGTGATTCGTCTGTTCTAAAGGGAGCTATGGTTGCTTTCCTAATGAACACGGAACCATTGGACAGACATCATTCAAACAAACTTCCGCTCAAATATTGTTTGCATTGAAATATATGTACCGAAGTATATGTAATCAATGTAATCCTGAAAGCATATAAAACCTAAATAAAAACGGAAAACTAGTTCCGTCTAAAGACAAACTTGTATACTAACACAAATAAGAAAATCAAGCATACAAATTGATCAAAAATGCCCAACAACTGAGTGTTTCCAAAAAATCACTCCTTGGTCTAAAGCATATCTGTATGGCAAAACATCTCAAGTCACAGGTTCATGTAGTCACCAATTGCGAGCCATAGTGTGGGTCATACCACCCTATATTCACAACCAGCCAGAGGCATCAATTGTGACTATATCTAAACAAA
Organism: Protopterus annectens; assembly: GCF_019279795.1. Classification (NCBI taxonomy): domain Eukaryota; kingdom Metazoa; phylum Chordata; order Ceratodontiformes; family Protopteridae; genus Protopterus; species Protopterus annectens. The sequence goes on from NC_056731.1 coordinate 296,718,667, forward strand.
ATAGGAAACGACCTATCCATATAATATATAACTTAATCCCAAACATCATGATCAAAAGTAAAAAATGTAAACAAAAAATAAAAAATAAAAAATACAGAAGGTGCCATAACATGCAGCAAATATTACTATGAAATAAATATGTAAATACACACAGCTGAAAGGCTGGGTGAAAAATGAGTACATAGAAACGAAATAAATACAAATTAAAATGCAGAAAAGCATGACCAAATGTGTATTATTTGGAACCTAGTCTAGCAAAAATGGCTAACTAATGGTATCTGAGTGTATGTAGCTCTCTCTATCAATGCATAGGTACTGATGTTGAAAGACTATTAGCGGGACAATAATACTGGTTTCATAGATATAGAACTATTAATCCCTGGTGCTAAGTGGGCTCCCAGTTTCAGGATCCAGTGTAATTCAGTAGTGGCCAAATTATTCTCCTTATTACCTCCTCTATTATTATCATTCACTATCTGTAGAACTCTGAAGGTAAAGGAATGTAGCGGATGCTCAATGACATGTTTCGCTAATGCATTAGTTTCCACCTTCTTTCTGATGTCATAAAGGTGATTGTAAATGCGTTCATGTAGTTTCCTTTTTGTTAGGCCTACATAGAACGCTGTACAATTGATGCAGGTGGCAAGATATATAACATTGCTAGAATTGCAATTAGCAAAAAAACGTGGTATAAAGACATAATCCATGGTTGGATGTTCAAAAGGCTGTTCTTTTGTAATATAGCTGCATCTATTGCAGTTGTAACATGGAAAAGTGCCCTGCTTATGTGAAATAACTGATGTCACTTTCTGACTTTCTATTGTGTTGTATTTATCCACACAAAGAATCCTTTTTAGGTTCTTACTATTCTTATATAGAAAAACTGGATTCTCACCTAATAGTCTGCTAGTTGTGGGGTCTATGGTCAGTATGTGCCAATTATCACGAACAACCTGCTGTATCTTGTTGATATCGCTGGTATACGTGATTGCATATTTGATCAAATTCCTATGAGTAAACCTTGCCTTGTTATAATACCAGGTCACCTGAGATGTTGATTTATATCTATGGGACTCAGTGTGTAATATATCACCCAATGTTTTGTGTTTAATATATCCAACCATTACAGGATCATAACCTCTGTTTATAAATAAATCTTCTAGTATTGAAGCCTCTCTAATAATATCAGCTTCTCTGCTAAAAAGTTTCATGATCCTTAAGAATTGGCTCCTGATTATTCCCTGAAACACATGCCTGGGGTGCATGCTATCAAAAGTCAATAGTGAGTTGCGCCACAGAGGTTTCCTATATAGGGATGAAATAATGCCCCCTTCAGATGTGAGAGATAGTGTCACATCTAAGAAGTCAATATGGGTGGTGGATGACTCAAGAGTAAATCTTAAGAAACTGCTGGTAGTTTCTAGATCACTCAGGAAAGCTTTAAAGATTGATATGTCCCCTTCCCATACAATAATGATATCATCCACAAAACGCCTGTACAATTTAACATATCTGAAGTTCTCATGAGGAAAAAGAAACTGCTTCTCCCACCATAGGACAACCAAGTTAGCGTAGGTATTAGCACAGGGGGTGCCCATGGCCACCCCCCATTTCTGTAGATAATACCTGTCGCCAAACAAGAACACATTGTTATAGAGAATGAGTTCTAATAGTTGACTTATCAAGATATTCCTGTCATTACTATATGAAGTCTCTTTATTCAAAAGCTGTCTAATACTATCCATCCCTTCAATGTTAGGTATTGACGTGAATAAGCTTTTAACATCTAAAGTAATGAATGTATATTGCTGACTCATATCTAACTTGATGCCCTTGATGGTATCTAAGAGATCATAAGTATCTCTTAGTATGGTGGGGTACTGATTGACAACTGGTCTCAACATATCCTCAACAAACTTAGATATGTGGGCTGTCACCCAATTGTCCCCTGATACTATAGGTCTATACGGTATCGGTCTGGCCTCCTTATGTATTTTAGGGAGGCCCTTGATGATGGGTATGACGGGGAATTCTATGTATAGAAAATTATAAACCTCTTGACTAACCTGACGACACATGACTATGTCATAAATGGTATCATGCACCCTATTTATAATCTGGAGAACCTCTCTGTGAGTAATGATTGTGTATGTTTCTTCCTCAGAAAGTAGAGCTAACATGCCCCTTAGATATTCATCAGTATCCAGCACTACAACCCCTCCTCCCTTATTAGCTGGTTTTATTACTATCCTAGAGTCTTGCTTGAGATGGTTCAAGCTATGAAATTCACAAGGACTGAGATTAAAATATCTCCCATCTTTATCTTTATGATGAAACATTCTATAATACTGGTGCTCACAAGCTCTCAAAAAGCATTCAACATGGGGAAGCATAGGAGGTGTAAAGGTGCTATTGGCCTTATAACATGGTACACCTAACGTGTCTACTCTATCAGTCACATCAGTCTTAAAAAATAGCTTTAAACTTATGTTTCTGCAGAACATTCTCAAATCAACCAGAGTTTCTGTTAATCTTGCATTCACAGCTGGTATAAAATTAAGGCCTCTATTCAGTACACTGACACTATGAGAGTCCAGATGAACACTAGAAAGATTGAACAGAATATCATGCGTCAATTTTTCCTTCTTCTGTTTAGGGGATATTGCTCCCCCGAGTTCTTCCTTTTGCGAGTGTCTCTGCTGCGAGATCTCCCTCTGTTGTATTGGTTGACCTGCTTCTTTAGGTATGGTAAAAAATCATCAAAACAGCATTACAGCGAATGTCATTTCGCCGACACATCCACACCGAAACCCCATAATAGCAAAACCCCAAGTCACCAACACAACATAACAAACCACTTAAAACATTGCAATGTGGGGGGCTTTGCCCCCCCCCACACCCCCCTAACTAAATATACCAACTCCGAGATCACACTACAATGGGGTAAAGGGCAATGTCACGGCTCAGGCCAAGCGATTTTTTTCCCTGGGAAAAAATCTCTGACCTGAGCTTTCACTGTTATGGTGTTTTGTTGTAGATGTGTCGGTGAAACGGTATTCACTTTAATGCCGTTTCACTAATCTGATATAGACCCAGTGCAAAAATGTTGTTCTATTAACTTTTAAAGTGAATTAGAGTAATATTTAAAAAATTATTCCTGCTGTGCATGGAGCCATCATTAAATTACTAGTCTCCCACCAGGACACAAGTGCTCTTCAGCAATTGAATTCTGCTTGCTGGCAAGCCATTAGACCTCAGGAATTTGTTAAAGTGTTCAGATTTGTAAAGTAACACTTACTTTTTGCCGCCCATTACTTTGTCCTGGTGGGGTCAGCCCCACTCCATTCACCCTTGCTAACGCTCGGGCTCTCTCCGCTCCCCTGCCCTGCCCCCATTTCCCACATTCCCCCACTATCTCTACATTTATAGTAATACCAACCACACCCACACCTCAACCTCACATCATCTCCACCAATCACAGCTCCTCAAGTCAAATCACATTACACCACACCCACTTGCTACACTACACAATACTCCCAACCACTCACATTCCCTCTAGGCATTATTACATCACCCCACACTACTTACCCATCCACATATACTACAACCCTATAATTCCTAGCCACACCTCCACCTAGAACCAACTTAAACTTTATAACCATGACTATCACACAACTAAGTCTAGTCTGTCTTCTTATAATTCTTTATAACTCCACAAGTTATCACTCTAGCAATATCCATAAACTTAGTAGCACAACACTATATTATGCACACTCATATACAGACACCGCGCATTTGTTTAAGAGCTACATAACTGACTAATTCAAAACTGAACAGGTATGCTCTCATTCCTTCTCCAAAAAACACAATACTTTCTCACACTCATCACCAAACTCAAACATCTGGATCACCATTTCAACACCAGGCTCAACATAAGTGGGGACATCCACCCCAACCCAGGCCCAAATCCATCCTGTCCAACGCAAACTTCTCCAACCCAATTATCAGAACATAATATCCCTACTATCTGCATCCCTAGGCAAATCAACAACAGCAGCAAAAACAACCATCTCTTAATGCTAAATATTAATATTAGAAGTATCAAAAATAAAATACCTGAACTCCAGGCCACAATAGCACACTACTCCCCAGACATAGTTATTTTAGCAGAAACTTGGCTAAATAAAAACATACCTAACTCAGAAGTTCCCCCTACTGGCTACAATATCATTAGACAAGATAGACCACTTTGTAAGGGGGGTGGAACTGCATTACTGTATAAGTCCAACTTAACTGTACGTCAAATACCAAAGTCCTACCCCTCCCTCAGTAACTGGGACATACTTATCTCACAATTTCAACTTCACCCTAAAATGATCATCACCATGATTGTGATCTATATTCCACCTGGTAATACACCTGCTAGCCTTGAAGACTTCTTATCCTGGTGTTCTTCCACATACTCACAAGAAACCCTTATTCTGGGGGATTTCAACCTAGATTGGTTCACCTATATATCAGGTAATCTAATAAATCTCCATGGTTAAAAGCAACTAGTCCAAATTCCAACTAGATGTGATAAAAAAATCTAAAAAGGAATCCATCCTTGACTGGGTCCTATCTAACAACCCCACATTGTACCCCCACACAGGCAGTCTCCCAGATACCTTAAATAACCAAAACATAATATACCTTATACATAGTAGAAAAAGCCTATGCAAAACCACTAACTATAAATCCACTCGAAACACAAACAATTTCTCTCCTGAGGTCCTCAATACTTTATAACTGTGACTGGACCCCCCTAAAAACCCTCCTACTTGACCAGGCTGTAGCATATTTCAACAAAACATTTCTATAACACCTAGACACTATCGCTCCATTGCGCAAAATCAAGGTTAGAACCTCTACAAACCCCTGGCTCCATAAAGAAACCAAACAAATCCTCAAGTCCAGAGACACTGCCTGGCTTTACTATAAAAAAAAAAACAAAGAAACGCAAAGCCTAACTAGGTACCAAGAACTGTGCAACGGTGCAAAAAAATGAATTGGGCTGGACAAAAAATCCTACTACATGACATTACAAACTAAATACCAACACAACCCCCAAAAAGTTTGGAAAAATGTAAACCAGTTACTAAAACCCACCATAAAGGCTACCCCCAAATCAACCACCCCTGACACTAAAGTTCCCATTGAAACACAATTCAACTCCCACTTTGTGAACTCAATTATTTCCTTAGTATCACAGGACAGTTCCAACTTCACTATCCCCCCAACAAAAATAATACTAATACAGGTTTTACCCTCAAAACAGTTTCTACCACCTCAGTCAAAGGCATGCTCTCCAAACTAAAAACCTCGTCAACAGCAGCCGACCTACTCCCCAGCTATTTCTTGAAACTCACAGCAGATGCAATTGCTGTCCAAATCTCCACTCTCATAAACAGATCAGTTGTTGAAAACTATGTGCCCAAACTCTGGAAAATACCCTATGTTACACCCATACACAAATGTGGGATCTCCACTGAACTTAAATAGACCCATTGCTATACTCTTCCCCCTGGCCAAAATCCTAGAAAAATGCATCCATACCCAGGTGCTAAAATATCTCCTAGACAACAACATCCTGTCACCTACTCAACATGGTTTCAGACCTGCCCATAGTACCACTACAGCCCTCCTCTGCTTCACAGACACAATAAACCATCTCAAAAATGAAGGCCTGCATGTGTCAACTCTTTTTTTGCATATGTCCAAAGCATTTGACACAGTCTCACACTAAATCCTGCTAAACAAACTAAACCAATATCACCTATCACATTCCACTCTTACCTGGTTCCAAAGCTACTTAACTGACAAGTACTAGGCTGTGAAATTGGAAAGTTCTCTCTTTCCTCAGCTCCCCATAACTCTAGGAGTCCCACAGATTTCTGTCTTAGGACCACTACTGCTCACAAATTTCACAAATGACCTCCATGCCTCCACACAACATGCATTTATCATTCAATATGCAGATGATACTACCTTAATCTGTGCTGCACTAAATATTCCCACCCTTCTGCAAACAACTCAACTAGCATTCTCTGACATCGAAAACTACCTTACCAAAGCCCAATTTATCCTTAATACAAAGAAAACTCAGCTTATGGTTATAACCAGTTCTAACAAAAACACTGATAACAGTCAATTCACTATCTACTCCATAAATGCTACTCCCATCGGTCCAGTGGCACAGGCTAAGCTATTGGGAATAACCATAGACTCCCACCTAAAATTTGATAGTCATCTCAAATTAACTATTAAAAAAGTACATTCCAAACTGGGATCACTCTACCGTATCAAACCATTTCTTACCAACAACACAAGATCAGCCATTTCTCGCTCCCAGCTTCTATCCACCCTACTCCATGCATCTGCAATTCTGACTAATCTCAACAAAACTGAACTAAGCAAAATGGAAGCCTGCTATAACAGAATTGCCCGCTTTGCTGCAAATTGCTCATATAGAACTCATCACTGTACTGCTTTGAGCCAGCTTCACTGGCTTGAACCAGCCTCCTAACCTACAATCAGCTCTACCTCTGTCACTCTAGCTATTACCTCCCAAATAAATGTCCTGCCCTCAAACACCTAGTACAACATCACTCAGCCAAAAGGCCTCTTAGATCATCAAGCAAACTACTACTAGAAGTCAGCAACAGCTATAATAGCTTTGGAGACACACTATATAGTAGTTCAGTGGCCACAAAATGGAACTCTCTCCCCACTAGCATACAAAACACATCGTCCAAAGCCTCCTTTAAAAACCTCATTAGGCAACATCTCAAGCAAAGTTGGCAGTGCAATGGCTGCTTCCCAGGCTAGTGAAAGTGGATAAGCTACACATACTAAGCCTAGAGTACTTGATAACAGTTCTCACACTTACTCACAAACTTTGGCTAATGTACAGTGTATGTATTGTACCTATGTACTATGTATGTATTCTACCTATGTTCCAAATTTCAGCTGTACACCACAAATCTATTAATTACTTTTATTTTTAAATTGTTTTTTGTTTCTTCTCTCCACTGTAACTGTTGATGTGCTGCATGCATGCCACTGTAAAAACATGTCTATTGTAATTTGTGTGTATACTGATCATGTCTAAATATCTAAATGTATTTGTAATTATTTTTCTGTGTGGAGCTTTTCTTCCTGGGCCTCTGCTGAAAAAAGGCCTTTTTGGCTCAGTCAGACACCCCCGGTTATCAAATGTAAAATAAAATAATAAATAAATTTTGAGCTTTTGCCCCCCCCCCCCCATTATTTTTGGATTTGTCCAGAATTTTTAAGCAAAGTTGAGCGGAATGGTGTATAGCACTGAATGACAATATACATCTAAAGAAAAAGCTTTAAAAAAACAAGGCAATGAAACTGGCAAGAGAAAGGCAGTAATGGGGTTAAAACGAAACGCAAATGGCAAATATAAGGATAAAGACCAAAAGAAAAAGGAGAAAAATTCTTATGATGAGGTAGGAAAAGTAGAAAAGTTTATTAGGAAGCCCAAGATAAACCTAGAGAAAGAAGTGGCTAGAGGCCAGGGCTATGGTCAAGAATACTTTCAGACATACAGAGGAACGTATGAGGACATGGTCAGAGACTGGGTGCTAAAAATGAATGGCAAATTGTATGAGGAAATCATATCAATGTAATTGTTTTGATGTAATTTAATGCAAGTTCTGGGCCTTAAAGGCCCTTTAAGAACTTGCCACCTAAATATTTAGTACCATATGCTCTATCTCCAACATATCTAGCCAATTGTTTTTTAATGGAAGAATGTATCCGTTTTTTTAATCCTTAAAGAAAAAGAATTCCACCAGCATCCAGCTCTGAAATGGAAAGATATTTTCAAAAACTTACTTTTGCATCTAGCCATTTCCACTGTAACTTCAGCTATAACTGCTCTTCTTATGATTCATCTTAAGAGCGCCTTTAATTACCCCAAGTTGTTCTTTATAAATGCATTTATACATTGCAACTAAATCAAAGAGAAACTATAGAAGAATCACATAGCACTTTAGAAAAGTAAAATGCATAGACATGCTGAGCTTCTTTCCTGAGTATTTAAAAACTTGGCAGTAGAACTTGGACTGACACTTGCTAAGTTAAAAAATCTGTCACTAGGAACTGAAAATGGAACCACAGGGCCAAAGGATGGCAGTGATGAAGTCCTAGAACTAAAGTGGGTCTAGTAAGAGCCAACTAACCACAGGCCTGTTAGTTTTACTTCTATTCAGCAGGGAGACAAGAGAATGTATATGGAACACACTGGGGGGTTAAATACCAGTGGTCTTACAGAAGGGCAAATAATCGAAATCTCACCAGATGAATGAGATACACTTCTGACTAGGGTGCCATCAAAATAGCCAAAGGAATGTAATGATATAATATACTTATATTTCAGTCAAGTTTTTGAAATATACCACATTTTAAACTTTTGTAGAATTTAAATGGTATGAGACTGAGCCCAAAATGATGAATCAGATATAAAACTGAATAAATGATAGTAAGTAAAAAGTGATAGTTACGTGGCAGGTGTGAGTTAAAAATAATAATTAGCAAGGTGCCACAGAAATAGTTGATGGGATCTGCTCTATTTAAGCAACAAAAGTGGAATCCAGCACATCAAAAAAAGAGACAAAACCTTGCAGCAAATCACATTGCAGTGTTAATCTCCAAGGAGCATGCTGACATGCTGCAATGTATTGAAACTGGTATACTCTGTCCACTGCTGGAGTTTATTTCATAAATGGAAATTTGATGCAAGGATTTGTCTCTTTTTTTGATGTGCTGGATTCCTCTTTTGGTATTGTGGTCTTGGTTTTGCTCCAAGCCCTCTGTGAGTTACTTTAATGGTGTGCTGGTTATATGTTATGTTTAAAACATATGTTTCAGATATACTAAGGGCTGGACAAGAAAATTGAGGTATTTTCCTGTAGGAATAAGATTTGGCCAGTAGATTCAGGTGGCTGGAATCAAATTCCAGCAAGACCCTTAGAAGTATGCAGAGTTGTAACATAATAAGTGGTTGGTTAGGATTTATTGCAAAAAAATACAAATGAATTGTGTAATGCTTGGAATAATCCAGGTAAAATATGCAAAGGAGGCAGAGTAGTCGTGAGTGAAAAAACAGAGGAGGAAAAAGCTCCAGGGGTTATAGTCACCTCTTGGATGAATCATACAGGGCAGTGTCAGTGGATAATTGCTAAAGCCATCAGAAGGGAAGAACTGTAGCAGTCATCTTCCAATTGTTCAAAGCACTAAAACAGAAACATCTAGAACACTGTGTCAAACTGAGGTAGCCATGCAAAGCAACACAGGCAGAAGTGGCAGATGGTACTCAAAAGAAAGATGCCATTTTTTGAGACAAATCAAAGGACTAGACTGAGAATAAAGATCATAGACATGTGCATCTACATTTGTGTAGATGCATAAATTGTATTTTACTTAACATTACAGGTGCAGTCAAATTTTAGATTTTTTTCTGTGAAATAAACCTTCCCATTATTTGAATTAAATATTTGAAAAAACAGTGGATTTGAGGAGTGGCTCTGGATACTGAGAATAGTGCAGCTGAAGCTATGATTTCAGAGTGTGCCCTTTTCTACAGGAATCTAGTTATGCTCCACACACCACTTTCTGAAATTTATAATCATCTCTCTTCATCATGCCCATCACAGTGCTGCATTAACAAAAAACATTTATAGACTTTGCTGGTCTGTCACATTTTCAGTTTATTTAATGCATTGGCCTCTCCATGGTACTAATTCTAACCCTCCAGATCAGTCCAATTACTAATGGTATGTAGTTGCATTTGTGGAAGATACCATCTTGTATTTAATTTTCTTCCTAATGTTGGCTCCTGGTTCACTTCTCTTATGCATGTTCTTACTTTGCAGCCTCTAAATGCTATGTTTTATAATCAGATCTCTGTTCATGCAGCTGACATGGATTGCATATTATTAAGAGTCAAATATATGTCAGCCTTCAGGTCTGGTCTGAAACAATGCGCTGCATATTAAGAAAAAACACAATGTAAATGGTACAATACAATCCACATTAACTATTCTTTTTAAGGTCTGCTGCTGAGTATGAGAAAAAAAGAAATTGAAATAAGGCAAGAGATGAACTGAAACACCATTTCAAAGCATTATCTATACCAGTATAATTCAGTTTGCGTAGGTGCAATACAAAGCAACACCATGTGTTTTGTACATTAAGAAGTCTGGAAACTGATTTCTCAGACTATGCAGTGTAACCTATTTGAAGTTTGTCTGAAGTAACATTTTTCTTCTTCGCTGCAGTCATGTATTTATGACAAACGTCATGTCTAAGTTTATTATCAATCAATGGCACACATCTTGTTTCTATAATTGAAACAAAAGCCAGAAGTTAGTGTGTTAACCTAGAGCTAATATGCACTTGGCCTATAAATGTGCTCCCAAAGGGGCAGATTCATCAGCATATAGCTTAATGGGTACCTATCAAACCATCGACAACTTAAAATAACGAAACTGACTCCACCGACAACTGAATTAACCGACAGTGCAAAAACGGACGTTTACAAGGTAAGGGGTGTAAATTCGCTACTCAAGCCTACCATGGTGTGCATGACACTGCCACCCTTCCTAAACCATGGTAGGCTTGAGTAGCGAATTTACACCCCTTACCTTGTAAACATCCGTTTTTGCGCTGTCGGTTAATTCAGTTGTCAGTGGAGTCAGTTTCGTTATTTTAAGTTGTCGATGGTTTGATAGGTACCCAGCTTAATACACTGATGGACCTATACTGGCTAATGTCTTAAAAGCAGGCATCAAACAGCAGGTCAAATACATTAAACAATTTCTTAAAGCAAGTCTGAATCCAACCAAGTCTTGCATACCAGTGTGGCTGGAGGCATACCTCTCAACCACTTAGTGCAAGAAATCAAGACAAAGCCAAAAATAACGGGACAACAAAGGCCCAAAATCAGAGACATATTTTAAATATTTCTCTTATAAACTTAGAAAGTTGCTACAATAACATGTTTTGTATTAACATGCATTTTCTAAAGGATATTAAGTCTGAAGCTCAGTTGCTTGATTTTAATATCAGTTCTCAATAATTTGCCAGAAAACCACAAATTGTATGAGAAACAGACCAAAAATATAAGGTAAAAATCTGGACAATGTTCAGTGTTCTCACTGCTGTAGTAGTCTATAGCTATTTGAGTTACATCCTACCCAGGCTATAATGACCAGAAATTCTTAAAATGTCTGTAGCCCCCACACACACACACACACACACACACACAAATGCACACATGTGCCCGGGTTGCTGTGTCCCAAGATCCACAGGGAGAAAACAGCAGCCTGACAGCAAGTTTCTTCAGCCCATTACTGCTGCTCCCATGTGAGCAGCTCTGGACTTTACAGAACTGATGGTCAGCTCCAATCCACCATTTCTGGTAGGTACATCCCCATGGAGTAACCCTTCCACACATAAATGATGATTTTTTTTTTCTATTTTTGGCACATAATTGGGAAGGGGTCTCTTTCAGAAAACCACCAATTTACTATGTTGACATTTTAATGGGTATGCTTTATCAGACAAGTTATTTTTAGCTGCTGGAAATAATTAATAATGTCTAGGGAATTTTTCATGAGGAAAATGTGCTGCTTTTTTACTTTTTTATATGAATTGAAGGAATTAAATGTTTTAAGGCATTACATGTATATTTTTTGTTTCTGTACACTTTGTATCAACTTACATGCACTTTTATTAATGTGGTGGTATTCTGTGTGAAGATGGCCATCTGAAGTGTGGGGGATTGAAGTGTACTGCTTGCATAGTTACTTTTGCAATATTTGTGGGACTGTGGAGGGAAGTATAAGTGTACGTACTGCTTATCAACACTAGAGTGATAACTTATCTTCTGAGCCTTTCCAGCAGTACTTACCAGCAAACAGGTTTCTACCTCAGCAGCAACATGGACACCCTTACAGGTCTTGTGTTCCTCCTTCTGGTGTACCTAAAAAAAATAAAAATAAAGAGTCCTTGCCTGTACCATGGGCTCAGTCTAAGTCTCAGCTGTAGGTGGGTGACTCTACAGTGGCCACAACTTGTTCCTCGGACCTCTCACTGGCTTCCCTGGAATCCTCTGTTGTAGTCTCTTCTGCCATTATGAACTGGGGGTTAACCACATCCTATGTGGCTGTTCTAGTGTTCATACCGAGCATGGGATAGACTTTATCTTTGGGTTTGGGATTTTCTCTTGGAGGTTATTCCTGGGGTGGTTGAGTTAAGAGACATGTTTACCATAATGAAGTGCCATCCCTCAGCTTTTCTTCCTTCTAGAGATGTCCCTAGAGAAAAAAAAACAAAAGATTAGACATAGTTCAGCTAAAAACAATGAGTCTGTTAGCAAAGATGGATTACTTACCTTACCTAATGGTTTATTGCAGGCGTTGAATCCTGTGGAACAGTGGGAAATGTAAACATGATTCATAATTCTGCAAATCCTGCGTATGTTTTATTACAGAATTCTGATAATAATAAGGGAAGAGCTTCTTCTGCATTTCCCTCGCAAGGTCCTGACCTTTATTCTGAGGAAAGTGTTTTATAAGTTCCTCCGAAAGGAGGAGTTTTCTTCTACTGAGATTGTGTCCAGAATGAATAATGCATTTTTGTGGGAACAAACGGATGCCCTCCTTAAAGAGATACTATGGTATCTTATAAGTGGATATACCACATTCTATACATATTCCTCCTGCTGTTGGTATCTTGTAAGTGGGTATGCCACATTCTAACATATTTCTCCTCCTGTTGGTATCTTGTAAGTGGGTATGCCACATTCGATACATATTCCTCCTGCTGTTGGTATCTTGTAAGTGGGTATGCCACATTCTATACATATTCCTCCTGCTGTTGGTATCTTGTAAGTGGGTATGCCACATTCTGTACATATTCCTCCTGCTGTTGGTATCTTGTAAGTGGGTATGCCACATTCTATACATATTCCTCCTGCTGTTGGTATCTTGTAAGTGGGTATGCCACATTCTATACATATTCCTCCTGCTGTTGGTATCTTGTAAGTGGGTATGCCACATTCTATACATATTCCTCTTGCTGTTGGTATCTTGTAAGTGGGTATGCCACATTCTATACATATTCCTCCTGCTGTTGGTATCTTGTAAGTGGGTATGCCACATTCTATACATATTCCTCCTGCTGTTGGTATCTTGTAAGTGGGTATGCCACATTCTATACATATTCCTCCTGCTGTTGGTATCTTGTAAGTGGGTATGCCACATTCTATACATATTCCTCCTGCTGTTGGTATCTTGTAAGTGGGTATGCCACATTCTATACATATTCCTCCTGCTGTTGGTATCTTGTAAGTGGGTATGCCACATTCTATACATATTCCTCCTGCTGTTGGTATCTTGTAAGTGGGTATGCCACATTCTATACATATTCCTCCTGCTGTTGGTATTTTGTAAGTGGGTATGCCACATTCTATACATATTCCTCCTGCTGTTGGTATCTTGTAAGTGGGTATGCCACATTCTATACATATTCCTCCTGCTGTTGGTATCTTGTAAGTGGGTATGCCACATTCTATACATATTCTTCCTGCTGTTGGTATCTTGTAAGTGGGTATGCCATATTCTATGCATATTCCTCCTGCTGTTGGTATCTTGTAAGTGGGTATGCCACATTCTATACATATTCCTCCTGCTGTTGGTATCTTGTAACTGGGTATGCCACATTCTATACATATTCCTCCTGCTGTTGGTATCTTGTAAGTGGGTATGCCACATTCTATACATATTCCTCCTGCTGTTGGTATCTTGTAAGTGGGTATGCCACATTCTATACATATTCCTCCTGCTGTTGGTATCTTGTAAGTGGGTATGCCACATTCTATACATATTCCTCCTGCATGCCAGCTTTGGAAAATGGTTTGATTCTTCCTGCAATAGTTCTGGTTGTCTATCTTCAATCTGTAGAAAGGCAGATAGACTAAAGTTCCAGAGTCTAATAACTATTTGTTTCCTCTTTTCGGGTCTGACCCAGCAGCTATTTTTATTTCTTCTCAAGGTGCTAACAAAGTTCTCATCAATGTTATTCCTTCACTTTTAGAGAAGGATTGCAAAACCTTTGACACATTTGGTAAAAAAAAGTTATCTTCTTCAACTCTAACCTTCAGAATCCTGAATTAACAGACTCACATACTAAAGTACATGTTGACATAAGTACTCGAGCTGAAGAACTTTTCTGCCTCATTACCCTTAGAAAGGTAGGCCCTTTCTGAATCTTTTTATTGCTACTCTCACTTCAGTGTCTATCATTCTTTAAAGGGTGGGTATGATTATACCAACTTTGTGTCCAGGGATATAGCTACTGCTTCTGTGATGAGATGTTTTTCTTGGGTACATAATCAGACATTTTCTGAAGAAATTAAATCTGAGATTTTGAATTCTTCTTTGAATAAAGAAGTTTTGTTTGGCTCTTCTACTACTCATGTACTCAAACAGTTTGTTGAAAGAGGCATATTGATCCAGGGAGTTTTCTAAGATGTTTCATCTGCCTTTTTATATAAATCTTCGAAATTGTTTTTTTTTTTTTTTTTTTTTTTTCAAAAAACAAAACAAGCAATTCCAGCAGACAGGGATCTAAAAAGAAACAGACAGGGCCAACAAAATCATGGATCATTTAAAAAATAACAGACCTCTACCTCAGAATGACAATGCCAGCATTCTTCCTCATCCACCCTCACCCATCCCTTCTCCCCTTTAAATTGGGCCCCAAAACTGGGTCTCAGTCTTCTTCTGTGGCAACAGATTGCTTCATGCAAGTGGGTTCTGGGAGTAGTTCAGGATTGTTACAAATGATACTAGACATGCCTCCTTTTCTGGGAATCCCTCCATCTTCCAAACTAGAATTCTTGTCCCTCAGGTTCTTCATCATTTGCTTTCCTTAGGGGCCACAGAACCACACCCTCAAAGCAAAAGAGGAGAATGATTATATTCTAGAATGCTTCTAGTACCAAAGAAGGATCCTTTATGGAGACCACTACTTTTTCTCAGCTTGTTTGTGAAAGTACCAAAGTTTAGGATTATGACCTTACAGAGTCTGTTACCTCTCATTCCTCTTCTAGGTTTCACTGCATGACTAGACTTAAAAGATGTTTAACAACACATCATTATTGCCATAGAGTTCAGTATTTCCTCAGATTTCCTGTGTCTAGGTTCCATTATCAGTTCTCTGCATTACCGTTTGAATTATCTGCAGCTCCAAGAGTGTTTACAAAATGCCTAGTTCCAGTGACAGTTCATTTCAGACTGCAAGGTATTCACATATTTCCTTATTTAGATGACTTACATATCTTTCAAGACTATTTTCCAGATGTCAGGAGTCCCTCTCATGGTTTATAAATCTCCTTCTTAGTCAAAGAGTTCAGATCAACAGTAAAAATATCCTTCTTAATTCCTTCTCACATGACTGTGTTTCTGGAATGCCTTCTAGATTTTTCCATGCAAAATGCATTCCTAATAAGGAAAAGGTGGACCTGTATCTGGAAGTCTGAGCTTCTTAAGTTAGTCTCAGACTTCAGTCAGAGAGCATCTCAGGATTTTAGGGCTCATAGCATCTATGATCTTCATGATTCCTTTTGCCAGACTGCACATAAGAAAAATCTAATGGTTCTTAAAATCTTTGTGGACCCAACACTCTCATCTTCTGGAATGTCATATTTCAATGCTGGGTTTTGTGAAGAGAGAACTGTTATGGAGGGAAAAACAAATTGCCTAGAATCCAGGTCTCCCATTCTCTCTCTTCTAGTCCCAGCTCAATTTGTAAGACAGACACTTCAAATATTGATGGGGGTAGATTCAATAGGAGTAAAAGTGCAGGGTCTTTGGAACAAAACAGTCAGGACAAACCCCATAAATGTTAAGGAAATGTTAGCTATGATCCACACTATAGAATCTCATAATTATTTGTAGTGCTCCAGACCTCAGCAGATGATGACTGACAACACCACATGATATGGTACATAAACAAATGGGAGGGGAACCAGGTGTTACCCTCTATGCAGGTGACTGGCTATGGCAGCTTCAGAAGTCATTCTGAAGAATTGTTTAACCCTCCAAGCTTCCTACAGTCCATCAATGTAAAATGTCATGGCAGACAAGCTGAGCAGGGCCAGGACAGACCTTCATGAATGGAAACTGAATAAGAGGGTCATCTAGGAACTGATCCAGTTGAGGGGAACATCTCAAATAGATTATCTGTTTTTTTGTTTTTTGTTTTTTTTTCCAACAGACAACTAAACAAGTTCTGCTTCAGGACTCCTAAAGGGCAAGCCTGAAAACAGATGATTTTTACATTCCCATGATTGGGAATTTTTTTTAATGCATTCCCATCCTTTTCATTAATATCCAGAATAATTATGAAGCTTCAGAAGACTCCACAAAAATCATTGTAGCAATTCCCTTCCAGCCTCTCAACTGTCCAGATTTTTGTAGAATGTCCTGATTTTGCCCCAAAGCTACTGCAGCAGTGAGGAATTCAGACATTTACTGTTATTGTGAGTATAACTTGCACAACTGTACTTTCTGCGAAAATCTGGACAGTTGAGAGGTGGGGAAGAGTATAAATGGGTGCTGCAAATGTAGCCTACTGCAGAAGCTGATGAATTAAAACAGCTCACTACAAAATGTGGCTAAATATCAACTACTAATTTGTGCACATGCTTACTAGCACTTATTTGGATTTCTGATGCTTGCTGTGATGAGTTGTTTGCTTCGGTTTTAAGTCTGACTATTAACTTCTGTGCTATAAACTATTGCCTTGCTTGAATCACTTTCCTTCTAGAATTTACCACCAAACGAGTACCTTGTATAATGAGAGGCACGCTTAACAACAGCTGCTGCCTCAAGTCCTCGCTCGCTTGATCATTTGTGTATTGCATTAAATCCAATTGCTGCTATATTTCTGTTGAATCATAAAATAACCCATCCATGCTAAGTTGGGGATCCCTTCTGCCCTATGAGTAAAACCACTCTGTAAGGCACTGTATAGTTAATTAAAGGATGCAAGATGTTTGGAGGTAGCAGACTTGGGGAGGTGGCGGTCGGCGCTTTTGGTGTTAGCGAAGCACTTTATCTTTTCACTCCTTGAAGTGTAGCGTGGTCTCAAATGAAAATGGGGTCTTCTTGGTGGCCGAGTCGACCATGTAAACGAACAATAAGCAACGCAAATAGATGTTTGTAATGGGTCATACTTCGGCAACACCTTTGAAACCATGTAGGAAACGTACATCAAAAGTAACTGCCTAAAACGCCTTTGGACAAATTGCAATTTAATATTCTGAAAATGTAAAAAGTATCAGAACGTACATAATTGCGACCAGAGATATCATCAGTACCTACGTATTTATTCATGTATTAGCTTTTTCATAGGAGTTTGACCATTGTAGGCAGGTGACGTTAGGATGAAAAACAAATGAAAACGGTGGAAGATGAGCCCAATCAGGCAAGTCAAGCAAACCTAACAGAATAGCCTTCCAGTCAGCACAGTCAAGCTATTGCTACCATTTCTTGATCCGAGTTCTGCCTAAGCAGTATCCATGTTTGCAGTTTGCAAATCTATACATACTCGTCCAGATGTAATAATTCAGTGTGCATTGGTGTGTCTAAAATATTCTGAATCCATTCACCATTTCTCTGCTATTGTAATTTTATATAGGTTAAACTAAGCACTTTGGAGCTGTTTGTTTCAAAAGAACTGTTTATTTACGGACATTTGTAGTGCATGTAAACTTTTGAAAAGCCTCAGGTGGTATTTTCCGTTTGTCTGATGTATTTTTTTAAGGTAATCTGTCTTCAGCAACTCGCACTGAGACAGTTACTGTCAGTAACTTAAAGTTGCGATTGTATTTGATGGCGGGGATTGTTTAGGTATTCTAATAAAATAAGAAATAACATTTCGGACTTCTCCAAATATTATATTAACTGTGTCCATTGTTCTTGCTGAGACAAAAAAGAATCATCCTTCCTCATTTATTTGCATCTTTTAAGAGCAGTTGCCAGCTGAAAGTTGACGCATGGAAGCCAGAACCCCATCCGGTAAATACAGTACCTTCTTGGTGCACATTTTATTTCAACACAATAAACTCAAACTGCTTCTTCACTACATCTTGTTACTGATTTGCATTGCTCGATAGTATTTTCACTTCAGAAAGGTTGGGCGCAAAAGCCATCTAAGGTCAGGTGTTGTTATTGGTTGCAACATGGCTATGGGGCTTTACTGTAGACTATTTCAAAACGCACGCCAATGGATTTATACAAAGCTTATCTGTAGATTTATTTAAAAAGAACGAGTCTTGTATTGTGATATTTTAAAGAATTTAGATCCCTTCTTGTCAAACAGCTACAAAGATGCATCCTTTTATTGAGAGCTCTCGTAGTAAACAAAGCAATGGAGGGACCCTTCCTTTGTCAAGACAGCATCTGCAAATGTCTCCCAGAGCATTCATTCACATAAACTGTCAGAAACATTTTTTTTCTTGTTGACGGGGGTGGGGGTACACGTAAGTGGATGTTATGGTATAGTAATATAGCACAGTTTATAGGCTATTATCTGCATTGTAAAACGTACACGGAGACACCTAATGCAATATTCATGCCTGGCGTCATAGCAGCCCCGTCTTGTGGGTTGAGAGGCAATCTCTCAGCAACAGGCTGAGCAAGGAGGAGGATTTGTGAAGGCACAGCTCAACACTTCTCCCTTGCCAGCTCACCGATCAGAGGGGCTGCGCTCACTACACTGATGTGGTCCAATGAATCGCTGCAATATCAGTCGGATTACAATGTGGGGGTCATGCAGGGCCTGCCAGTTTAGCACACAGGCCTTTGAAAAAATCAGGAACTTCAAAGTCAGGTTGGAAAGTTTGCTTTGAAAAGGTTATGCTCTCCCAGCGAGTTTCTTTTGTGGATTTGCTTGCATTAAATATTCTGGCTAAGGATTCTTGGGCAGTGCATTTTTGAGCTAAACAGTATCCAGCTAAGAAACGTTTGGCCTCAGGTCGTCAGCTCGTAATAAAAAGCTCCTTTTATGAAGAGCCAGTCACTGTGTGTGTGTGTGTGTGTGTGTGTGTGTGTGTGTGCGCGCGCGCGCATGCGAACAGTCACAGCTTTAAAAATTAAACTATGCGTTAGTTTAATAATTGTCTTTATTATGACAGCCATTCTGTAATGCATTGAGCTGTTACACAGACGGTCTTGTCTGTGATGTTTACTGCAATATGCCACTGACTGGAATTAATAAGTATGATTATTTCGTATTAGAAGCGTTATGCAGATATCTTTGCAAAACCAAGACGACCCCCCCGCCCCCATACACACAATGTGTAGTTCACGAATGATGTCACTCTAAAGCAGCCCCCTTGGGTTAACCATGAAAGAGGCATTCGTCTAATGGCCTTACCTTGTAAAAAAAATAGCAACACACACACACACGGGTTAACCACAAACGGTGTCACTCTAAACTTCTAAAGCAAGTTCCTCTTTGCATGGTAGTGAAAAAGGAATGAGCTGCCTAGAGGGCTTGCCTTGCTCATACCTTAACTGTACAGGTTTTCCCAGAATGTCCAGCTTTTTGTTTCATATTTTTGATCCGTTTCTCTTAAAACTGTGTTTTTTTGGTAAATCATTGAGGGCTGAAGTCAGAAAATAATGACAGACAATTGAGTTTAAGACTTCATACCCTTCAGAAAATACATGCGAATGCAAAACCTCCTATTATATCAACTTTCTAACTTTATAAGAGCAGTATTTAAAAGTGTCCTTATTGTTGGGCCTTTGTCCACCATTAGTTATGGCTTTGTCTAGATATCTTGCTCTAGGAGGTCGAGAGGTATGCATTGCAAACAAACATAATAAAAACAATGGGTGGTTGACTTGATAGGACATCATCCCTTTGCGTGAGTTTCACAGGTTGTATACCTTTGAATGGTTCTTGCTGCTTTTAGCCCTTTCATTTTACATGACCCATAAAAAGTAGCAAAAGGCACGACTGGAAATGTTGCTAAACATGTGCTTGCGAAGAAGTATACATCTGCGTGCATTTCCTTATTTTTAACGATTTTTTCCAAAACAAATAAAACTGGTCAGAGTAGTACGATTAATATAAACAAACATAAAAATAAAGCAAAAATTAAAGTAAAATCAAATGTAAAAAAATCCCCCAAACTCACTCCAACCCTTTGCTCCTAATCAAAACATTGGTTAAATGCATATCTCTCAGCTGTCCAGATTTTGGCAGAATGTCCAGATTTTCGCCACATATTTTAGGTTTGTTCCTCATAAAATTTGTGTTTTCCTGGTAAATCGGTGAGAATTGAAGTTATTAAACAAAGAAATACATTTGAGTTTCATTCATCATATCCATCAAAAAATACACTTTTCAAACTTTTTATAAACTTCTTTTATAAACTTTTCAAGTTTATCAGAGCAATACTTAAAATTCTGTCCCTATTTAGGGGCCTTTGTCCCCCTTTTTTGGCTTTTTCCAGATTTCGTATGCTAAGAGGTTGAGAGGTATGTGATACATTGTAGAAGCCACATCCACATATAGCTGGAGAAAAGGCTTCGTTGTCAGACATGGGTTGCCCCCCCCCCCCCCCCAAAAAAAAAAAAACATGACTCGCTTTGTGGCGTAAACAGTCAAATAGTTCAACTCATAGCTTTCAAGCGAACCTCGTTATGAGGAACGTTCTTAGTTCTGAGTCTTTAAAGACCACATTTCCACACCTCTCGACTTTCCATTTCCAGAACGTGGAACACTGTCTCTTGTGGTGTGCAACAAATGAGCAAGATGTGAAAAATTCCTAACAGACTATTAAGAATTTCAGTTAGCTAGCTCACAAAGTGGTTCAAATGTGTAACTTAATATTTATAAAAGTTCTTTTGACGAATTAACATGATTCAGTATTATTTAGCATGGATATCAATTAAAACAATTCTTAACACCAAATGTGTGGCAGTCTCTTTTAATGTTAGGGACATGGACTGTTTAAGGCTAAAGATGATACACCTGAGAGGTATGGCCACGTTATTCCACATTGACAGGCTCTGTCACCAGACCTATCAACTGTTCAGATTTTTGCAGAATGTCCAGATTTTTGCTTCATATTTTTGATTTGTTCTTCATAAAATTTATGGTCTTCTGATAAATCCCAAAGGATTGAAGTCACTAAATAATGAAACGCATTTGAATTTCAGGCTTTATATCCTTAAGAAAATGTATGTTAACACAAAACCTGCTATTTTCCCTTATTTTAAAGTTCATGCCAGCAATATTTAAAATCTGCCCCTATTGTGGACTTTTATTCCTCATTATTTTATGTCCAGATGTCTTGCAGCAAGAGGTTGAGAGGTATGTCTGTCGCACATTCATTATCAATACCTATGATTCGTATTGGTTCATCAAAATAATTTTATGTAAGCATAAAGTAATACGTTAACCATGCTATGAGTTTCCTGGTTGAAGTTGTCAGTAAGGTGTTAATAGATTCAGCTACGTTGTTTATTTGTTTGTTTAATTACTTTGGTTTTGTTTAATAATAGGCAACATACATTATCGAAAGGGACACAGTGTCCAGAGGATAATGTAATAGTCCCAGCTGTCTTCACCAACAAATGTAAAATTCTTGGGCATGACCCCCCCCCCCCCCCCCGCACACACACACACACACACACGCACACACACGTGTGTGTCTTCAGGACTCGTTGCTGTGACAGCCAGTTTGACACATTCTCATTCACCTGGGAACTTACCCACAGGGCTGTAGCCAGAAAATTCCATTTTGTACTCAGAAACTCGTTTAACGGTCGCCCCCAACCAACCTGGCATTAAAAAAATGGTCATATCTTTCAAAATGCTCCCCAGCGTATTAAAAATGTACACATCATTTTCAGTGGTCCACGCTAAAAATATTAAATACATTGCTTTTATATTAGTAATCTATTATTAGAGGCATCACTTGAAGTAATCGTAGCATAGTATTACCTAAAAAAGTTACAATGTTTCAGAGTGATACAAAGAAAAAAAAATGTACGGTGTATAAAGAGTATGCCTTGCTACGCCTATGCGTGCCCATACCAGTAGGGACCCAATACAGCCGAAGAAAAAAATGCCATTGGATTGTTTGATCCCTACTTTGAAGTTTCGTCATTCCTTAAGTGAATACAGGCAAAACGTGTTCCATGAAAAGTCGTAGATAAACTTTTTCTAGTTATCAAATTACCACTACAAACTTTTATACATTGGCAAACCGTTGTGATAAGCCAT